>NW_026600615.1:0-174834 GCF_029448725.1 Salvelinus fontinalis | reverse complement strand
GACTAGTCTACCTGTCCTGAGCACAAATGTAGATCTATAAATGTGCCCATTTGGGGATGTCTGATAGTATTTCTGATTGTCTTAACGCTGAACCACTAATGAGTTGTGGAGCTTCTCAAAGCAAATTGTTTTTTCACCTCAAACAGCAAGTAAACAAAGTCTAATCAAAATCAATTGCAAATGAGAATAACTCCTCAAAGTATTTGTAAAATATTTCCAGCTCTCACCCTTTCGATAACCACTCGGCACAAAAGGGAAAAACGTAATGCTCTGATCCAGTGGAAATGTCAAAACACCTGATTACTTCTTATCCCTTTCACAAATAGCCTACAGCTGTGTCGGTCGAGAACTCACAGGCACGGGAAACTGAGGGCCCAGAATATTTTATACAATGTTTCAAGTCCGTTTTAGACAGGCCATGCGATTTATAGGACATTTATTTGCAATGTTTTTATTTGTAGGCTATTTTTACATAGTTGGCAATGGCAATAAAAGTTACTTTTAGATTTGTATAATTTTCATTTAGATAGAATGTAGATTAATCACAGACAATGATTTTGAGATACTATTATAAATTAAATTAAACTGTTCCAGTAAAATGAACATATGAAAATCATAACTGGCACCAGATCAGTAGAAATGGTAAGATACATTTGCACTCCAAATGTAGGTTGCACACTGCTTGTGTAGCCGATTACCAGCAACGTCAGAATGTATGAAGGCCGGCAGGAGGAGGTAGATCGGGAAGAGTTTATTCTCTTCTGGATGGGCTGTATTGATGTAATGGCATGAAAATAAATTGGGTGAATATTATACAATGACTTATCAACAGCTCTAACAATTTGACCCTACAGGAAATCTTCACTGGCAATTCTAGAATATACTATATAGCCTAGAAACCTGGTTAAACTATCATTATGACATCATGGATGAATTCTGGAATATACTATATATCCTAGAAACCTGGTTAAACGATCATTATGACATGATGGATGAATTCTAGAATATACTATATATCCTAGAAACCTGGTTAAACTATCATTATGACATCATGGACGGATTCTAGCATATACTATATAGAAACCTGGTTAAACTATCATTATGACATCAAGGACGGATTCTAGCATATACTATATAGAAACCTGGTTAAACTATCATTATGTAACAGTCCTGACCTGTTTTATGTTGTTTTTTATGTGTTTATGGTCAGGGCATGTGTTTTGGGTGGGCAGTCTATGTTATCTGTTTCTATGTTGGTTTCGGTTTGCCTGGTATGGCTCTTGATTAGAGGCAGGTGGTTTGCATTTTCCTCTAATCAAGAGTCATATTTAGGTAGGGCATTTTCACTGCTTGTTTGTGGGTGATTGTCTCCTGTGATGTTTCGTGTTGTTCGATATATATTCACAAACGGGACTGTTTGGCTGTTCGTATGTTTCGATGTCCGTTCCTGTTCGTGAGTTTACGTTTGTCTATGTAAGTTTATGTTCAGGTTGCGTCGACGTCGTTTTGTTATTTTGTAGTTTGTTAAAGTGTTTTGTTTTGTTTAGTCTACGTCGTGTTATATAATAAAGATGGCATATTTCCCTGACTCCGCATTTTGGTCCGAAGATCCTTCTCTCCTCACCTCATCCGAGGATGAGGAAAGCGACAGCTATGACACATTATGACATCATGCATGAATTCTGGAATATACTATATATCCTAGAAACCTGGTTAAACTATCATTATGACATCATGGATGAATTCTAGAATATACTATATAGCCTAGAAACCTGGTTAAACTATCATTATGGCATCATGGATGAATTCTGGAATATACTATATATCCTAGAAACCTGGTTAAACTATCATTATGACATCATGGATGAATTCTAGAATATACTATATATCCTAGAAACCTGGTTAAACTACCACTATGACATCATGGATGAATTCTAGAATATAATATATAACCTAGAAATCTGGTTAAACTATCATTATGACATCATGCATGGCCAGTCCTTGTATTCATAGTGTAGTGAATTCAGGGGGTTGCCCTGAGCTGAACTCAAACCTGGGTCCAGCGACTGTCAAGCCAACACCTTATAACTGTTACGCCAAGATGTCTGAACTTCTTGACGAGGTCGCTAGGTGTTGGGTTACGGTTGCTACAATGGCTTTCTCTATGAATTTGAGAGTGGTTACATTTCTCCAGCCCCCATCCCTCAGCTGTTTACCAAACCAAGTCTCTGGGCAGCCATTTTGTTGCTGTTTAAATACTAGGTTGTCCCTTTAAAAAAGCCACACATCAATCAACCAATCTGAAGTTGAAACAATAACAAAGCTGTAATTCCACCACTGTTTTGCTGATAAGATGATGATGGGTCTGGAGACATTTAACAACTCTCAAATTCATAGACAGACCTATGGATGAAAGGACTGACCATCCATGATTTTAACATTATAGTTAACCATGTTGAGGCTGTTGATTTACATTGTTTCTAAACATTGGAGTAAAAAAAGCTTCTTTTGGGTTCTGATGGGGTACAACAGTTGAACTAAGCTCATGAGGCATGTGTTATATTATCCAAGAATCAATGCCTATAAATAAATAATTTAAAAGTCAAAATATGGATGTAGCAATTGCAGATTTCCCCTTTAACACCAAACATCAGTTCAACAACTGCAGAGTTTGTACCTCTGTATTTAAGACAGTACTTACCAGTGGTAATCACGGCCCGGTTTCTCAAAACCATCTTATGGCTAAGTTCATCTTTAGAACCACTGGATGCCTTAAATTGCGTTTGGGAAATCGGGCCCAGATATCCAGTTTCCTCATCCTCTTCTTCCGATGAGACCGTAATCTCCCCCTCCTCCTCTTCTTTCACTGAAACGTCTTTCTCTTCTTCTTTCAGGGTAACAACCTCACCCTCTACTTGTTTTTGTATTGTAACAGTCTCCTCTTCCTCCTCCTCTTCTTCTGATTTGACCGTATTCTCCCCCTCCTCCGCTTTCACTTCAAAAACTGAAACCTCCTCATCTTTTACTGTAACACCCTCCTCCTCTTTCACTCTGAACGCCTCTTCTTTCACTGTAACGTCTTTCTCTTCTTTCCCTGTAACAGCCTCACCCTCTACTTGTTTTTGTATTGTAACATCCTTCTCTTCCTCCTCCTCTTTGATGAGAGCTTCTTTCTCCGTCCAGCAGACCGTCTCTTCTTCAGCAGGAAGAGAGTAATTTAGTGAACTCATGGTCTGAGATGTTAGCTAGCTAGGCTAATGCTAATTTAACCAGCCCGCCAGCTGAATAATAACTACAACAACGTAAATATGAAATGGAATAGGATAACTTACTAACTAGACGACAGAAGAGGGTTTAAAATACAGTGGCTAATATACACTAAATCTTCTAAAGAGCTTTATGGGTTTGGCTATTTTGGCTAGGAAGCTACGGAGGTGTCTGACTAAATGTTGCTGCTGCTGAAAGAAGCGTTCCGTCCACTAGATTATACGTCACACTAACAGCATTGCGTTCCGTCCACTAGATTATACGTCACACTAACAGCATTGCCTTAAAATCGCACACCGCCATCTGCTGACTGGAGTGGGTAACGCTCAGTCTGAACCTCTGACTGCGATGAAGATGTGCGACTTTAAGACAATGACGCTAGTGTGACGTAAAATATATATTATAATGTTCAGACAAAAAGTTAGTGTAGGAAGCATGAGTTTTTACTCACCAGTGTAACAATACAGTGTGGTTATAGACTTAGTAACTTAGTTGTGTTCACGATCTGGTTCCCTATGAACACAACCAGTTATGTTTTTGAATTATCACATATGTATTAATTTATTTCGGGATTCCGGGTAATCCACAGCAGATTTATGGAGAATTGCTGTGGGTGAGTTCAAAATTGAATAGTCCCGGCATAGAAATATATAAAGTTGACATTACATCATAAAATCCACCTTTTAAATCATACATTAGCAATTTATGTTTTAGTAACTACTGTTGTTGGTTTGGTGTCAAATAAGCCTCTCTTTATATGTTATTTGCCAAATCTCCGTTTTCCATGTGGGTTTTATGCTAAAGTTCCCTCTTTCAAGTTGGTATCTAACTGGAAAATGCATCTTCTTTAGGAGTGTTATTTTTACCGTCGACTACTGATCATTCATCCACACTGTGTGTCTCATCAATGCAGGTCATTTATGACAAATGTATAAAGTACATGTTCTATAAACCCATGAACACCAGCCAGTTTATTAGCCCGGTTTTGTTAGTTTAGGTGTATTATACTTCCTCGCCACCAGAGGTGGACTTTGAGTCATTTCTCAGGTATATTTGATATATTTTGTTAGTAAAATGGATGACAGTTTATTCTGATGTAGTGAATATGAGACACATGTAAACAATTGCTTCATTTATTATAGTAAATTAGAAATTATTAGGAATCCACTATACGATCACAATAACTTTGATAGACATTTCAATTGTTTTTTTGTTAGTATATTAAAGGGCAGATTAATGTAGAATTGCTGTGGGAGTGCTATTTATATCCCGTCACTACTGATCATTCATCCATACTGTGTGTGTCCCATCATTGCAGCGTTGGAAATAAATTAACTATCCATCCATTGCTCCTTCCTGTGTTGACTCACTGACTTGAGAGACCAGGAAGGTCACACTAGCTCGATAGGTTGATATCTAGCTCAAGCGTCACCTCATGCTTTTCATTAACTGTGTGGTTGTGTTATCTAGTGGGAACCCGTTAGCACGGTGGGCTCTGGTGCGTTCTTGCCGTGGGCTCAAGACGACAGAGGAAATCAACCTGCTTGCTCCTTTTTGTTTTGTCAACTTTTCAATATGGATGTTATGTTTGATACCGGAGGTATCATTGAATTGAATTGAATCACTGCATTGAAAGCAGTAAACTTTTTTTTTGTGTTGATGCCCGTATCACTTTATCAGCAGCACGTCATCAATGACGTCTGGAGATTCATTTCATCGAACAACCACCTGATTGGTTTGGTATTGGGCTGGTTCGACATTGCAGGCGACTGATTGATCTACAAATCACCTTACATCATAAATAACTACTCATTATAATTTATAAATCAGTCAGCCAGTCACCATTTTTCCCACAATGCAGCATGGATTTGATGCTCTCAAACACGGCCAGTGGTTTGGTAAATGACATTAAGGCTATGCTGCTACATGCTACGGTGTGGGATGTCATCTATAATAATGACATAAAGGCTATGCTGCTACAGTGTGGGATGTCATCTATAATAATGACATAAAGGCTATGCTGCTACGGTGTGGGATGTCATCTATAATAATGACATAAAGGCTATGCTGCTACGGTGTGGGATGTCATCTATAATAATGACATAAAGGCTATGCTGCTACGTGCTATGGTGTGGGATGTCATCTATAATAATGACATAAAGGCTATGCTGCTACGGTGTGGGACGTCATCTATAATAATGACATAAAGGCTATGCTGCTACGTGCTGTTTTTCATACTAAGATGGACCAAGAGTCTGTTGATTGGTCAGTCATTGGGTTAATTTGTTTTGCAATGTTTTCAAATCAAATCAAGCTTTATTTATACAGCACATTTCAGACATGGATGCAACACAATGGTTTCACAGGAAAAACTATGAAAATTAAACACAAAAAATTAAACAGATATATTTAGTACATGTAACAGTATAACTTTAGTCCGTCCCCTCACCCCGGGCGCGAACCAGGGACCCTCTGCACACATCAACAACAGTCACCCATGAAGCATCGTTACCCATCGCTCCACAAAAGCCGCGGCCCTTGCAGAGCAAGGGGAACCACTACTTCAAGGTCTCAAAGCGAGTGACGTCACCAATTGAAACGCTATTAGCGCGCACTACCGCTAACTAGCTAGCCATTTCACATCGGTTACATACACAACAAACATAAGAGGATAAAAAACAGAAGAAAAACAACTGAAAGACTAATGAGCAAGAAAGAAAGAAAATGAAAGGAAATGCCATTGATTAAAATATTAACAATATGATGCTATATCCAACCCAAAATATAAGCTTGTTTTTTTTAGAACTAACAGAGTCACTGACAACAACTAAACAGGTGGGGTTTTAGGAGGGGTTCTGAAAGACACTATGGGGGTGTCACTGAAAGTTGACTAGTAACAACAACTGGGACCGAAAAGACACCCACCATGAGACCCACTAAATCTGCCCAAGAAGAGGAAAACAAAAGAAAAACCCACAATAAACTTAAAGACAGGAAGCAAACCAAAAAGGTGGAGCAACTAAAGGTGTTGACTCTCCACCTTTTTGGTTTGCTTTCCTGTCTTAAGTTTGTCAAGACAACTGGAGTACTGGGTCAGACACTCTTAAATAGAACCTGGACCAGCTCAGGTGAAACACCTTCCCACTAACGTGATGGACAAGCCAGCACAGGTGTAACACATACTGACTAACGAGGTGACACCAATCAGTGCGCCCAAGACACATTTCAGTTGAATGCATTCAGTTGTACAATCAATCAATCACATGTATTTATAAAGCCCTTCTTACATCAGCTGATGTCACAGAGTGCTGTACAGAAACCCAGCCTAAAACCCCAAACAGCAAGCAATGCAGGTGTAGAAGCACGGTGGCTAGGAAAAACTCCCTAGAAAGACCAGAACCTAGGAAGAAACCTAGAGAGGAACCAGGCTATGAGGGGTGGCCAGTCCTCTTCTGGCTGTGCTGGGTGGAGATTATAACAGAACATGGCCAAGATGTTCAAATGTTCATAAATGACCAGCAGGGTCAAATAATAATAATCACAGTGGTTGTCAAAGGTGCAACAGATCTGCACCTCAGGAGTAAATGTCAGTTGGCTTTTCATAGCCAATCATTCAGAGTATCTCCACAACTTCCATTTCACATAATCTACAATGCTTCACCTTCTACAATATAAACATGGTGTCTACTGGCTGTCAACAATTAAAAACAAGAAAAAAACATTTCTAAATAATAATATACAATCATATTATTTTTTTCTCCTTTTTCATTTCCATTTCCATTCTTTCCTCACTAGCTTCTAGAACTCTCGTCCCCTTGGAACGAGCCCAAACAAAACTCAAATCAAATTGTATTAGTCACATGCGCCGGATACAACACTGGAACTCTTACTTACGAGCCCCCAACAGTGCAGCTAAAAAAAAATACAGAAAAGAATAAGAGATAAAAACTAATATCCAACACGGGAAAAACGTGTCAAAATAAATTGTGGTTTCTCTCCTGTCTAAATGCAAAACACAAATCTATTTGACTGCCCACCCTTGAGATAATCAGCAACCAAGTTGACCTTAACACGGACATGTCTGATTTCAAGAGGAAACTCCTGCGATATCCGTAGTAACTTTCCACCTAACTGCGGAGCTTCTCTCTCTTGTCAGGATTCACTAGATAGGCATGTTGTTGGATATAAAAGCAGGGTAACAATGTCAATATAATTGTACCCAAAAATGTCAAGTTGGTTGCATGAATAACTATGATTACTAAATGTTACATAATATGAAATATCAAAACCAAAATGTTCACCCCTTTGTTAATATGTATTGGCAATAATTAACTTAATGGTGAGGCATGGAATAATAAAACATGTATCTTTTGTCAGGCTGAATGTTTGAAATATGAGGTGATTTGAGTCATGCTTCTTCAGTAGTGGACTAAAGACAATTAGCACTTGAATGTTGTCAAGAAATACTGGAGTGATGTGAGATTGTTAATAAAATTGATTATAGACTAATTTATATTATTATGATAATATTTTTTTTCATTGAAAAAACGACCTGAAAAGACATATTTTCAACTTTCATCTTCAACTACAACGGAACATATATTCAACGTCTTTTGAATGACATTTTGCTAAATGGGAATTGTGCAATATCAAAACACAGTTTTAACGTGTCCAAATCAATAACCAATATGCAGAAACAGTTTGGGATATATTGAAAACCTAAACATTTTGGAGTGTTTCACTGTGATTCCAGTGAGTCACCAACATGGTAAACAGCTAGCTACATTGTGATTCCAGTGGGTCACCAACGTGGTAAACAGCTAGCTACATTTTGATTTCAGTGGGTCACCAACGTGGTAAACAGCTAGCTACATTGTGATTCCAGTGGGTCACCAACGTGGTAAACAGCTAGCTACATTGTGATTCCAGTGGGTCACCAACGTGGTAAACAGCTAGCTACACTGTGATTACAGTGGGTCACCAATGTGGTAAACAGCGAGCTACATTGTGATTCCAGTGGGTCACCAACGTGGTAGACAGCTAGCTACATTGTGATTCCAGTGGGTCACCAACGTGGTAAACAGCTAGCTACATTGTGATTCCAGTGGGTCACCAACGTGGTAAACAGCTAGCTACATTTTGATTCCAGTGGGTCACCAACGTGGTAAGTGTAACACAATTATTTTTTGTTAGTCACTTTTTGTTAAATCACATAAATAGTAACTCTTTCAATTCAGAGCCTGGGTTTTTTCCCTGAGGGTAAAATCAATTGAACATGGGGCAAACATTTAGGGTTCTACATTGACATTCATTAAAAAACTACTACAATGTTAAAATAATCTACATTGTGACATTATTTAATTATTTAATTGATATCATGAAAAAACTCCTTCATGTATTTTCTGATGTTTGCTCAGAGATCTTTTACTAGAGTATCTCTTCCCACATTGATCACAGCTCCAAGATTTCTCTCCTGTGTGTGTTCTCTGGTGTAATGTCAGCTGGCTAGATTGACCAAAACGCTTCCCACATTGACCACAACTATAAGGTTCCTGTCCTGTGTGTTTTCCCTGGTGTAATGTCAGCTGGCTAGATTGACCAAAACTCTTACCACATTGATCACAGCTATACGGTTTCTCTCCTGTGTGTATTCTCTGGTGTACAGTCAGAGAGCCAGATGTAGTAAAACTCTTCCCACATTGATCACAGCTATAAGGTTTCTCTCCTGTGTGTATTCTCTGGTGTACCGTCAGCTGGTCAGATTTAACAAAACTCTTCCCACATTGATCACAACTATAGGCTTTCTCTCCTGTGTGTCTTCTCTGGTGCACTGTCAGATTGCTAGATTGACAAAAACTCTTTCCACATTGACCACAGCTAAAAGGTTTCTCTCCTGTGTGTGTTCTCTGGTGTAATGTCAGCTGGCTAGATTGACCAAAACTCTTTCCACATTGACCACAGCCATAAGGTTTCTCTCCTGTATGTGTTCTCTGGTGTAAAGTCAGAGAGCCAGATGTAGTAAAACTCTTCCCACATTGATCACAGCTATAAGGTTTCTCTCCTGTGTGTATTCTCTGGTGTACTGTCAGCTGGTCAGATGTAACAAAACTCTTCCCACAATGATCACAACTATAGAGTTTCTCTCCTATGTGTCTTCTCTGGTGCACTTTCAGATTGATAGATTGACCAAAACTCTTCCCACATTGACCACAGCTATAAGATTTCTCTCCTGTGTGTGTTCTCTGGTGTACTGTCAGCTGGCTAGCTTGACCAAAACTCTTCCCACATTGACCACAGCTATAAGGTTTCTCTCCTGTGTGTGTTCTCTGGTGTAAAGTCAGATGACCAGATGTGGTAAAACTCTTCCCACATTGATCACAGCTATAAGGTTTCTCTCCTGTGTGTATTCTCTGGTGTATAGTCAGCTGGCTAGATGTTGTAAAACTCTTCCCACATTGATCACAGCTATAAGGTTTCTCTCCTGTGTGTGTTCTCTGGTGTAAAATCAGAGAGCCAGATGTAGTAAAACTCTTCCCACATTGATTACAGTTAAAAGATTTCTCTCCTTTGTGTGTTCTCTGGTGTATTTTAAGTTTTACTGAAGAGTTGAATCTTTTCCCACAGTCAGAGCAGCAGTTAGATTTCTTCCCTGTGGGTCTCTGCTGGTGTTTCTGGAGGAGTTGTGATCTGGAGAGACTCTTCTCTGCCTCGTCAGCATCAGGATGTTGTTGAGGCTCCCCAGAGGATCCATGATAGTCACGCCTCTCTCTTGTGTGAACAACAAAGTCAGACGGTTAAAGGCCCAAAAACAGCAGAAATCCACTGTTTATTTGAGGTAAAAGGTGATGCCCATGATGTTGTGCAACAATGTACGTCTGTTAAATTTCACAATTAAGACAGTCAAGTTAGTAACAAGTCATATTTTGTCTTGTTTTCAAATTAGTGGGAACTAGAAATACGTTATTCATGATGTTGAAATCCTAAGCAGTGTGCCAGACAACTATTGGTCTCCAATATAGGCCCTTTTCGGTGTTTGATAAAATTGCGGCACGAGGTCAATGCACACACAATTTGATTGCAGAAACTCCTCCCTGCTAATGAGGATGTAGTATATCTGCATGGAACAAAAATGGTGAGTGAAGATTTTAGTTTTTCCACAATGTATTCTGAATATTACAGCGCAAGATCAGGAGTGCTACTCAAGGAAACTCACATTAAGCTCTGAGTCTATTCACTAATTCACCACCGTGGGGGGAAACTCAGGGGAGTTCTCATAGGCTGACAGCAATAATAGCCTCCATTTACAGGTTGAATATGAGTGAATTTAACACTACTATTGGATTATAATTGTCAGGCTCGTTTTGAATGTCCTGCTTAATATGTTTGTGTTATTGTCGCATATCAACTGCTTTATACTTAAAAAACACTTCAACCAGTAAAATGCTCTTTAGCTAGCTTTTCCATCAGCCTGACAATGAGGGTTTGTACACTAAGTGCTTAACAAATTGGCCCATAACTTCACCAAACAATAACATAGTAGGGGTCGACCCATTATGATTCTTCAACAGCAAACAGCAAAAAAAAAATAATAATAACAAAAATAACCTCCATTTACAGGTTGTTTTTGAGTGCATTTCACATTACTATTACCTATAACTTCACCTAAAAACAAGATAGACCTACTGTAGGACCCATAACTTCACCTAACAACAACACAGACCTACTGTAGGACCCATAACAATAACATAGACCTACTGTAGGACCCATAACTTCACCTAACAACAACATAGACCTACTGTAGGACCTATAACTTCACCTAACAATAACATAGACCTACTGTAGGACCCATAACTTCCCCTAACAACAACATAGACCTACTGTAGGACCCATAACTTCACCTAACAATAACATAGACCTACTGTAGGACCCATAACTTCACCTAACATAGGACTATATATAATTTAATATTTCAGGTGAAACATCGAAACTTAAATGTCTTTGTCATGACATTTCATAACCTGATCACCAGATAATTTTGTGAATAATCCCACTAGGCTACTCTGTAATGTGTTGTCATTCTAAATGTCCTGAATAAAGGAAAATAGGTCTGTGTGTTGTACAATAGCCTATCCATCAAGGAACAGTTCTCTACACATTATGAGCTAAGTATCTCTGTGTCCAAACAGACTAACAAGACCCTACAGTAAATCAAGCAGACAATAACACATTATAAACATCAATTTGTTAGGGATGTTGGATCCAACGTGGAGCACGGCATTACTGTCTTTACCAGAGTAATGAATGAAGAAGCACTTTGGTTGTTGTTGCATGTCGTGATGTTTGTCATGTGACTGGCATTCAGAAAATGATTTCCTGGATCAGCTGATGATAGTTGAACATGTGACTAACTAAACAGCTACAGTATTAAGAATGATGTGTAATTATTGAAGAAACACATTAATGACAGTGTCCATTTGGGTGTTGTCAATAAAGTTAAGGTGACTAGGTTAGAACCATTTGATTAAGCAAACTCTGAAATGATTTAGGATTTCTGTGCCCATGAAAACTGTTTTCCCAGCGTAACATAAGGAGACACTAAATGTTACATAGTTAGAGTGCATTTCAGAGATCTGAATACAAAAAACTGTCCTAACAGGACAATAACCTGTAATGCGTTATCATTCTAAATGTCCTGAATAAAGGAACAGTTCTCTGTGCTTTATCTTGGACTTATTTTTCTACTGTATTATTGACTGTATGTTTGTTACACTCCATGTGTAACTCTGTGTTTTTGTAAGTGTCGAACTGCTTTGCTTTATCTTGGCCAGGTCACAGTTCTAAATGAGAACTTGTTCTCAACTTGCCTACCTGGTTAAATAAAGGTGAAATAAATAAATAAAATAGATCAGCAACGGTGGCTTGCAAACAGTGGATAGTAAGTAGCCCACCTTTGGAATAACTATGTTAAGTCATAACTGTAGTATCCTGTATAACTATGTTAAGTTATAACTGTAGTATCCTGTATAACTATGTTAAGTTATAACTGTAGTATCCTGTATAACTATGTATAGTTATAACTGTAGTATCCTGTATAACTGTAGTATTCTGTATAACTGTAGTATTCTGTATAACTATGTATAGTTATAACTGTAGTATCCTGTATAACTGTAGTATCCTGTATAACTATGTATAGTTATAACTGTAGTATCCTGTATAACTGTAGTATCCTGTATAACTATGTATAGTTATAACTGTAGTATCCTGTATAACTATGTATAGTTATAACTGTAGTATCATGTATAACTGTAGTATCCTCTATAACTATGTATAGTTATAACTGTAGTATCCTGTATAACTGTAGTATCCTGTATAACTGTAGTATCCTGTATAACTATGTAGTATCCTGTATAACTATGTAGTATCCTGTATAACTATGTAGTTTCCTGTATAACTATGTAGTATCCTGTATAACTATGTAGTTATAACTGTAGTATCCAGTATAGTCTGGGAGGTGGTGAAACCACTCAGGCTTATTTGATGTGATCTAATGTTTTGATCATGTAGTTTTCCTTACAAGCATTCAGTCACCAAAGGGGGTTTGGTCATTCCTTTGTTTATATACTGTCTCATTGACAAAAATATTTTTGATTATTTGTTTACATCATTCCTTTGTCTCGACATACACAGTAAACGTACCGAGGTTCTAATGTTGCCAAGGAGACACATTTTATTATTTATTTACAGTTTGGAGGGTTGGGGGTCTGACATCCAGGGACACATTTTAGTTCTAATGGTGCCGTTCTGTTATTCTTTTCAGCTTCTTTTTCCAAGCATCTTACTTTACTCTGAGACTAGTTATCCTGGGATCTTACATTACTCTGAGACTAGTTATCCTGGGATCTAACATGACTCTGAGACTAGTTATCCTGGGATCTTACATTACCCTGAGACTAGTTATCCTGGGATCTTACATTACTCTGAGACTAGTTATCCTGGGATCTTACATTACTCTGAGACTAGTTATCCTGGGATCTTACATTACTCTGAGACTAGTTATCCTGAGATCTTACATTACTCTGAGACTAGTTATCCTGGGGAATAGTTTCAATACATTTGCAAAAAACCTAAACCTGTTTTTGCGTTGGCATTATGGGGTATTGTGATGTCATTATGGGGTATTGTGATGCCATTATGGGGTATTGTGAAACATTTCAGAATAAAGGGATGCACCGATATTACATTTTTGGCCAATACCGATATCCAATATTTTCCTTACCCCAAAAAACGATACCGATAACCGATATTAAAATTTTTAGAGGCCTTTTAAGCATTCTAGTACAGCATTCTAATAGTTAACACACACACGGACGCAGCGGATCCCACAGTAGTTGTCTATTATTGGTGTAGAGAGGAAGACAAAAGAGAGTGAACCCACAGATGGATAGGAAGATAGAAATTATCATTATTACTAGAAAATATTCATTTAAAATCCAGGAATTTTACAACTTTAGCTCTCTAGGTCAAGCCAGTAGGATACAGTAGGTTGTATCTCTCTAGGTCATGCCAGTAGGTTACAGTAGGTTGTATCTCTCTAGGTCATGCCAGTAGGCTACAGTAGGTTGTAACTCTCTAGGTCATGCCAGTAGCTACAGTAGGTTGTAACTCTCTAGGTCATGCCAGTAGGTTACATTAGGATGTATCTCTCTAGGTCATGCCAGTAGGTTACATTAGGTTGTATCTCTCTAGGTCATGCCAGTAGGTTACAGTAGGTTGTATCTCTCTAGGTCATGCCAGTAGGCTACAGTAGGTTGTAACTCTCTAGGTCATGCCAGTAGGCTACAGTAGGTTGTATCTCTCTAGGTCATGCTAGTAGGTTACAGTAGGTTGTATCTCTCTAGGTCATGCCAGTAGGCTACAGTAGGTTGCATCTCTCCAGGTCATGCCAGTAGGTTACAGTAGGTTGTATCTCTCTAGGTCATGCCAGTAGGTTACAGTAGGTTGTATCTCTCTAGGTCATGCCAGTAGGCTACAGTAGGTTGCATCTCTCTAGGTCATGCCAGTAGGTTACAGTAGGTTGTATCTCTCTAGGTCATGCCAGTAGGTTACAGTATGTTGTAACTCTCTAGGTCATGCCAGTAGGTTACAGTAGGTTGTAACTCTCTAGGTCATGCCAGTAGGTTACAGTAGGTTGTATCTCTCTAGGTCATGCCAGTAGGCTACAGTAGGTTGTAACTCTCTAGGTCATGCCAGTAGGTTGTAACTCTCTAGGTCATGCCAGTAGGTTGTATCTCTCTAGGTCATGCCAGTAGGTTACAGTAGGTTGTATCTCTCTAGGTCATGCCAGTAGGCTTCAGTAGGTTGTAACTCTCTAGGTCATGCCAGTAGGTTACACTAGGTTGTATCTCTCTAGGTCATGCCAGTAGGTTACACTAGGTTGTAACTCTCTAGGTCATGCCAGTAGGTTACAGTAGGTTGTATCTCTCTAGGACATGCCAGTAGGCTACAGTAGGTTGTAACTCTCTAGGTCATGCCAGTAGGTTACAGTAGGTTGTATCTCTCTAGGTCATGCCAGTAGGTTACAGTAGGTTGTATCTCTCTAGGTCATGCCAGTAGGTTACAGTAGGTTGTATCTCTCTAGGTCATGCCAGTAGGCTACTGTAGGTTGTATCTCTCTAGGTCATGCCAGTTGGTTACAGTAGGTTGTAACTCTCTAGGTCATGCCAGTAGGTTACAGTAGGCTGTATCTCTCTAGGTCATGCCAGTAGGCTACTGTAGGTTGTATCTCTCTAGGTCATGCCAGTAGGCTACAGTAGGTTGTAACTCTCTAAGTCATGCCAGTAGGCTACAGTTGGTTGTATCCAAGTGGAAACAATTATCAACCCAATGTGGAAAGTGTCGAATTTGGTCAACAACAAAATCAATGGCTTATTTGCTACGTGAGGTTTACTTGATATAACAGAAGTTTCGTAATGTTTAAGTTGTTACGTGGACACGTGACATACCGACAACTTTGACAAAAACATTATAGGAGTTGTCTCCAGATCGCTATGCATATTCATGCTAATAGCTTAGCATCTCTCTCAATTGAATACAGGCAGTGCATATTCATGTTAGTAGCTTAGCATCTCTCTCCATTGAATACAGGCGGTTGACGACAAAAACCCTCATAGAATATAAACAATAGATTACAATAATAAGATGAATCCACCAATCCAAAGAAAGGATAGGCGGGAGCTAGACAACCCACAGTGAAGCTTTGTGGACAACGACTCCACTTGTTAGGGCGGAGAGACATCTTGTCAGGACATCCATACTCTTTGTTGTAGCCAACCCAACTCTCGCATGGTACTACTGGGGGGCACGGTGTATAGTAAAACATCACTACATGAAAATCACTACATGCAGTGCCCCCCAGTCTGCGGTCAGCAGATAGACCCTTCTCAAATATATATGTTAAGTCACTTTTTGGAAACGGAACGGAGATTTCAAGGGGTAGCTTGTTCTCTACTTCGTCTGATTCTAGACATATCAGTCATCATCCTGGGCCCACCGTTGAAGAGGTATTGACGAGCCAACTCCGACTATCCAAAGTTTAAAAAAAAAATATGGCGGTACTTACTAGTGTTAATCAGATCTCCTATCTCCACCTCTTCATCTTTCAATGTGACAGTAATCTCCCCTTCCTTCTTCACTCCAAAAACTGCATCCTCCTCTTTCTCTTCCTCCTCGTCTTTCACTCTGAACGCCTCTTCCTCTTCTTTCACTGTAACGTCTTTCTCTTCTTCTTTCACTGTAACAGCCTCACCCTCTACTTCTTGTTTTACTGTAACATCCTCTTCTTCCTTCTCCTCTTTCACGACAATGTTCAGCCCCAGAGCTTCTTTCTCCGTCCAGCAGACCTCCTCTTCTTTAACAAGAGGGGAGAAGTTTAGGGAGCTCATGTTCGGGGATGTTAGCTAGCTAGCTATCATTAGCGACTAGGCTAGTGCTAATTTAACCAGTCAGCTACTATAGCTGACTAATACAAAATAACGTAATATTATATTAAATAGGTTAACAAGTAGATACGACAGAAGTGTGTCTAACACACAGTAGCTTATATACACCGAAAGCGTATAAATAGCTTGAATCCTTCGGCTATGTTGGCTAGCAAGCTACCGAGGTGGTTGACGAGCTGTTTATGAAGAACCGTCCACTAGATTATACGTCACGCTGACAGCGTCGCCTGAAAGACGCACATCGCCGTCTGCTGACTGGGGGGGAAACGCAGTTGAGGATCATATTTTATTTTTAGACAAAGATTATTGTAAATGGATTTAATTAAATAATACCATTATATTGAGACATACAAAGACAATAAAGTGTTGATTGATTAGTGCGGATAAAAAATGTTTACTACAGCACATTTGAGGCAGTTTCATTAAGTCAAACTAAATCTAAATAAGTAGCTAGCTACTGTAGGTCCATACTGCTCCTACATGGTGTAACAATACATCATGTAGATGTATATAATGAACAGACTAGGTCTATACTGCTCCTACATGGTGTAACAATACATCATGTAGATGTATATAATGAACAGACTAGGTCTATACTGCTCCTACATGGTGTAACATTACATCATGTAGATGTATATAATGAACAGACTAGGTCCATACTGCTCCTACATGGTGTAACAATACATCATGTAGATGTATATAATGAACAGACTAGGTCTATACTGCTCCTACATGGTGTAACAATACATCATGTAGATGTACACTACCATTAAAAGTTTGGGGTCACTTAGAAATGTCCTTGTTTTTTAAAGAAAATCAAATTTTTTCATTTATTTACCTGTTTTTGCTTTGTCATTATGGTGTATTGTGATGTCATTATTGGGTATTGTGATGTCATTATTGGGTATTGTGTAGATTGATGAGGGGGAAAAAATGATTGAATCAATTTTAGAATAAGGCTGTAACATAACAAAATGTGGAAAAAGTGAAGGGGTCTGAATGCTTTCCGAATGCAATATATATATAGGGGCAGTACTTAGTGACATCACTTCATGAAACAGGAGGTACAAATATATAACATAGTTTCACAGTATCAACATTCAATGTGTCGAAATATATGACCAAGCTGGAAGTGGAAACGCCAGCCCAGCCCACAATCCTAGAGGTTCACTGATGATCAACCTCCTCCTTCACATCTGACTCCTGATGATCAACCTCCTCCTTCACATCTGACTCCTGATGATCAACCTCCTCCTTCACATCTGACTCCTGATGATCAACCTCCTCCTTCACATCTGACTCCTGATGATCAACCTCCTCCTTCACATCTGACTCCTGATGATCAACTTCCTCCTTCACATCTGACTCCTGATGGTCAACCTCCTCCTTCACATCTGACTCCTGATGATCAACCTCCTCCTTCACATCTGACTCCTGATGATCAATCTCCTCCTTCACATCTGACTCCTGATGATCAACCTCCTCCTTCACATCTGACTCCTGATGATCAACCTCCTCCTTCACATCTGACTCCTGATGATCAACCTCCTCCTTCACATCTGACTCCTGATGATCAACCTCCTCCTTCACATCTGACTCCTGATGATCAACCTCCTCCTTCACATCTGACTCCTGATGATCAACCTCCGCCTTCACATCTGACTCCTGATGATCAACCTCCTCCTTCACATCTGACTCCTGATGATCAACCTCCTCCTTCACATCTGACTCCTGATGATCAACCTCCTCCTTCACATCTGACTCCTGATGATCAACCTCCTCCTTCACATCTGACCCCTGATGATCAACCTCCTCCTTCACATCTGACTCCTGATGATCAACCTCCTCCTTCACATCTGACTCCTGATGATCAACCTCCTCCTTCACATCTGACTCCTGATGATCAACCTCCTCCTTCACATCTGACTCCTGATGATCAACCTCCTCCTTCACATCTGACTCCTGATGATCAACCTCCTCCTTCACATCTGACTCCTGATGATCAACCTCCGCCTTCACATCTGACTCCTGATGATCAACCTCCTCCTTCACATCTGACTCCTGATGATCAACCTCCTCCTTCACATCTGACTCCTGATGATCAACCTCCTCCTTCACATCTGACTCCTGATGATCAACCTCCTCCTTCACATCTGACCCCTGATGATCAACCTCCTCCTTCACATCTGACTCCTGATGATCAACCTCCTCCTTCACATCTGACTCCTGATGATCAACCTCATCCTTCACATCTGACTCCAGTGAACAATCCAGAGCGTCTTCTTTTTTTGGGGAATCCCGATGGACGACGTCATCGAAAAGGACGTCATCACCACAACCGCCCACAAGTTAATTGTCATTCAGGTTATTAATGGGAAGAACATTAGCAATATGTCCTGTCTGGTAACTTGTCTCGTTCAGTGGATTTACATTGGCAGGTGCACAGGGAGAAAGTGACGGAGAGAAATAAAATGGTGCTGATGAATCTGGCCTTATTCCAGTTGGTCTGGGCAGGTGTGATGTAGTTAATGGAGATGGAGGTGTGATGTAGTTAATGGAGATAGAGGTGTGTTCTAGTGGGTCTGGGCAGGTGTGATGTAGTTAATGGAGATGGAGGTGTGTTCTAGTGGGTCTGGGCAGGTGTGATGTAGTTAATGGAGATGGAGGTGTGTTCTAGTGGGTCTGGGCAGGTGTGATGTAGTTAATGGAGATGGAGGTGTGTTCTAGTGGGTGTGATGTAGTTAATGGACATGGAGGTGTGTTCTAGTGGGTCTGGGCAGGTGTGATGTAGTTAATGGAGATGGAGGTGTGTTCTAGTGGGTCTGGGCAGGTGTGATGTAGTTAATGGAGATGGAGGTGTGTTCTAGTGGGTGTGATGTAGTTAATGGACATGGAGGTGTGTTCTAGTGGGTCTGGGCAGGTGTGATGTAGTTAATGGAGATGGAGGTGTGTTCTAGTGGGTCTGGGCAGGTGTGTTGTAGTTAATTAATGGAGATGGAGGTGTGTTCTAGTGGGTCTGGACAGGTGTGATGTAGTTAATGGAGATGGAGGTGTGTTCTAGTGGGTCTGGACAGGTGTGTTGTAGTTAATGGAGATGGAGGTGTGTTCTAGTGGGTCTGGACAGGTGTGATGTAGTTAATGGAGATGGAGGTGTGTTCTAGTGGGTCTGGACAGGTGTGATGTAGTTAGTGGAGATGGAGGTGTGTTCTAGTGGGTCTGGGCAGGTGTGATGTAGATAATGGAGATGGGGGTGTGTTCTAGTGGGTTTGGGCAGGTGTGATGTAGTTAATGGAGATGGAGGTGTGTTCTAGTGGGTCTGGGCAGGTGTGATGTAGTTAATGGAGATGGAGGTGTGTTCTAGTGGGTCTGGGCAGGTGTGATGTAGTTAATGGAGATGGATGTGTGTTCTAGTGGGTCTGGGCAGGTGTGATGTAGTTAATGGAGATGGAGGTGTGTTCTAGTGGGTCTGGGCAGGTGTGATGTAGTTAATGGAGATGGAGGTGTGTTCTAGTGGGTCTGGACAGGTGTGATGTAGTTAGTGGAGATGGAGGTGTGTTCTAGTGGGTCTGGGCAGGTGTGATGTAGTTCATGGAGATGGAGGTGTGTTCTAGTGGGTCTGGACAGGTGTGATGTAGTTAATGGAGATGGAGGTGTGTTCTAGTGGGTCTGGGTAGGTGTGATGTAGTTAATGGAGATGGAGGTGTGTTCTAGTGGGTCTGGGCAGGTGTGATGTAGTTAATGGAGAGGGATGTGTGTTCTAGTGGGTCTGTGCAGGTGTGATGTAGTTAATGGAGATGGAGGTGTGTTCTAGTGGGTCTGGGCAGGTGTGATGTAGTTAATGGAGATGGAGGTGTGTTCTAGTGGGTCTGGGCAGGTGTGATGTAGTTCATGGAGATGGAGGTGTGTTCTAGTGGGTCTGGACAGGTGTGATGTAGTTAATGGAGGTGGAGGTGTGTTCTAGTGGGTCTGGGTAGGTGTGATGTAGTTAATGGAGATGGAGGTGTGTTCTAGTGGGTCTGGACAGGTGTGATGTAGTTAATGGAGATGGAGGTGTGTTCTAGTGGGTCTGGGCAGGTGTGATGTAGTTAATGGAGATGGATGTGTGTTCTAGTGGGTCTGTGCAGGTGTGATGTAGTTAATGGAGATGGAGGTGTGTTCTAGTGGGTCTGGGCAGGTGTGATGTAGTTAATGGAGATGGAGGTGTGTTCTAGTGGGTCTGGGCAGGTGTGATGTAGTTCATGGAGATGGAGGTGTGTTCTAGTGGGTCTGGACAGGTGTGATGTAGTTAATGGAGGTGGAGGTGTGTTCTAGTGGGTCTGGGTAGGTGTGATGTAGTTAATGGAGATGGAGGTGTGTTCTAGTGGGTCTGGACAGGTGTGATGTAGTTAATGGAGATGGAGGTGTGTTCTAGTGGGTCTGGGCAGGTGTGATGTAGTTAATGGAGATGGAGGTGTGTTCTAGTGGGTCTGGGCAGGTGTGATGTAGTTAATGGAGATGGAGGTGTGTTCTAGTGGGTCTGGGCAGGTGTGATGTAGTTAATGGAGATGGAGGTGTGATCTAGTGGGTCTGGGCAGGTGTGATGTAGTTAATGGAGATGGAGGTGTGTTCTAGTGGGTCTGGACAGGTGTGATGTAGTTAATGGAGATGGAGGTGTGCTCTAGTGGGTCAGGTGTGATGTAGTTAATGGAGATGGAGATGTGTTCTAGTGGGTCTGGGCAGGTGTGATGTAGTTAATGGAGATGGAGGTGTGTTCTAGTGGGTCTGGGCAGGTGTGATGTAGTTAATGGAGATGTGTTCTAGTGGGTCTGGGCAAGTGTGATGTAGTTAATGGAGATGGAGGTGTGTTCTAGTGGGTCTGGGCAGGTGTGATGTAGTTAATGGAGATGGAGGTGTGTTCTAGTGGGTCTGGGCAGGTGTGATGTAGTTAATGGAGATGGAGGTGTGTTCTAGTGGGTCTGGGCAGGTGTGATGTAGTTAATGGAGATGGAGGTGTGTTCTAGTGGGTCTGGGCAGGTGTGATGTAGTTAATGGAGATGGAGGTGTGTTCTAGTGGGCCTGGGCAGGTGTGATGTAGTTAATGTTTGTGTGATGTTGTTGTTTGTATGTTTTGTATTTTTATAAAATAAAATATTTTTCAAGTCCCGATGCAAAGTTAACCTCACTGTTCTATTTTTGGAGTTATTACAAAGTTACACCTTATTACATTAAACCAAACAGAATTCAGAAGAATGCCAAAGTCAGGTGTGAAGTAATATGGAGGACCAGCCTATTACCTATGATGTAAACTACAACAGAAATAACTTCAAATGTAGAACTTCAAATTAAACCAATAATTTGAACTCATGACTTGAGTGATAAAAGTAAACCAACGCTTTGGAAATACATAACACCTTCTCACCAAATATCAAAGAATGTTAGCTATATGCAGTTATCTTAGCCAGCCAGCTAACATTAGCTATATGCTGTTATCTTAGCCAGCCAGCTAACGTTAGCTACATGCAGTTATCTTAGCCAACCAGCTAACGTTAGCTCTTTAGCCAACTAGCTATTAGCCTAACCAACGTGGCCAACCAGCACGGTTATGGTCAGCGAGACCAACTAACGTTACCGGATAAAAAGTTACAAAACTCCCCTAGTCTAATTCACAGATAACATGCTGAAAAGTAGTGATGGGGAAACAAAGCTGCCTGATCCATTGGCTCTTTCCTGCCAATTGTGTCAAGAATAGGTTCATTACTCAATGCTTTGAGCGACACAGAATTTAGAACAGCCACATTTCAACGTCAGCCACATTTCAACTTCACACGCGTTGCAGCGTAGCCATTATGTCATATACTAAACCACTGGCCGTGTTCGAGAGCATCAAATCCATGCTGCGTTGTGGGTAAACGGTGACTGGCTGACTGATTTATAAATAATAATGAGTAGTTATTCATGACGCAAGATGATTTCTAAATTAGTCAGTCAGCAGCCACCTGCACTGTCGGCTGCAATGTCGAACGAGCCCAACACCAAACCAATCAGGTGTTCGACGAAATTATTCTTCAGACGTCATTGATCACGTGCTGCTGATAAAGTGACACTCCTTTGAATTATACCGCTTAGCGACTTCAGTACATGCCTCCAGTACATGCCTCCAGTCTCCAGTCTCAAACTTAACCCCGTTCCTGTTGAAGAAGATAATATCTGCTGGATGGAGAAAGAAGCTCTCGTGAAAGAGGAGGAAGAGGAGCCTGTTACAATACCAAAACAAGTAGAGGGTGAGGCTGTTACCGTGAAAGATGAAGAGAAAGACGTTTCAACATAGGAGCAGTATAGACCTAATCTGTTCATTATATACATCTACATGATGTATTGTTACACAATGTAGGAGCAGTATAGACCTAGTCTGTTCATTATACATCTACATGATGTATTGTTACACCATGTAGGAGCAGTATGGACCTACAGTAGCTAGCTGCTAATTTAGATGTATTTTGACTTAATGAAACTGCCTTAAATGTTCTGTAGTAAACATGTTTTATTCTCACTAATCAATCAACACATTCCTGTCTTTGTATGTCTCAATATAATAGTATTATTTAATTAAATCCATTTAAAATAATCTTTGTCTGAAAATAAAATATGATCCTCAACTGCGTTTCCCCTCCAGTCAGCAGACGGCGATGTGCGTCTTTCAGGCGTCGCTGCCAGCGTGACGTATAATCTAGTGGACGGTTCTTCATAAACAGCTCGTCAACCACCTCGGTAGCTTGCTAGCCAACATAGCCGAAAGATTCAAGCTATTTACACGCTTTCGGTGTATATTAGCTACTGTGTTTTCGACACACTTAGGTCGTATCTAGTTGTTAACCTATTTAATATTACGTTATTTTGTATTAGTCAGCTATAGTAGCTGACTGGTTAAGTTAGCACTAGCCTAGTCGCTAATGATAGCTAGCTAGCTAACATCCCTGAACATGAGCTCACTAAACATCTCCCCCCTCGTTAAAGAAGAGGCGGTCTGCTGGACGGCGAAAGAAGCTCTGGGGCTAAACATTGTCGTGAAAGAGGAGAAGGAAGAAGAGGATGTTACAGTAAAACAAGAAGTAGAGGGTGAGGCTGTTACAGTGAAAGAAGAAGAGAAAGACGTTACAGTGAAAGAAGAGGAAGACGCGTTCAGAGTGAAAGAGGCAGAGGAGGTTACAGTAAAAGAAGAGGAGGAAGAGAAAGAAGAGGATGCCGTTTTTGAAGTGAAGAAGGAAGGGGAGATTACTGTCACATTGGAAGATGAAGAGGAGATAGGAGATCTGATTAACACCAGTAAGTACCGCCTTAAAATCGTTTTTAACTTTGGATATTCGGAGTTGGCTCGTCAATACCTCTTCAACGGAGGGCCCAGGATAATGACTTATATGTCTAGAATCAGACGACGTAGAGAGCAAGCTACCCCTTGTTTTCTCCGTTCCGTTTCCAAAAAGTGACTAAACATATATATTTGAGAAGGAACTATCTTCTGACCGCAGACTGGGGGCACGGTATGTAGTGATTTTAATGTAGTGATGATTTACAGCACACCTTGTCTCCCAATAGTGCCATGCTAGAGTTGTGTTGGCTACAACAAAGATTATGGATATACTGACAAGATTTCTCGCCGTCCTCACAAGGGGAGTTGTTGTCCACAAAGCGGCACTGCGGGTTGTCTAGCTCCCGCCTATCCTTTCTTTGGATTGGTGGATACATCTTATTATTGTAATCTATTGTTTATATTCTATGAGGGTTTTTGTCGTCAACCGCCTGTATTCAATGGAGAGAGATGTTAAGCTACTAGCATGAATATGCACCGCCTGTATTCAATGGAGAGAGATGCTAAGCTACTAGCATGAATATGCACCGCCTGTATTCAATGGAGAGAGATGCTAAGCTATTAGCATGAATATGCACCGCCTGTATTCAATGGAGAGAGATGCTAAGCTACTAGCATGAATATGCATAGCCTGTATTCAATGGAGAGAGATGCTAAGCTATTAGCATGAATATGCACCGCCTGTATTCAATGGAGAGAGATGCTAAGCTATTAGCATGAATATACACCGCCTGTATTCAATGGAGAGAGATGCTAAGCTACTAGCATGAATATGCACCGCCTGTATTCAATGGAGAGAGATGCTAAGCTATTAGCATGAATATGCATAACGATCTGGAGACAACTCCTATAGTGTTTTTTATCAAAGTTGTCGGTATGTCACGTGTCCACGTAACAACTTAAACATTACGAAACTTCTGTTGGATCAAGTAAACTTCACATAGCATATAAGCCATTCATTTTGTTGTTGACCAAATTCAACATTTTCCAAATTGGGTTGATAATTTTTTTACTTGGATACAACCAACTTTAGCCTACTAGCATGACCTAGAGAGATACAACCTACTGTAACCTACTGGCATGACCTAGAGAGATACATCCTACTGTAGTCTACTGGCATGACCTATAGAGATACAACCTACTGTAACCTACTGGCATGACCTATAGAGATACAACCTACTGTAGCCTACTGGCATGACCTAGAGAGATACAACCTACTGTAACCTACTGGCATGACCTAGAGAGATACATCCTACTGTAACCTACTGGCATGACCTAGAGAGATACAACCTACTGTAACCTACTGGCATGACCTAGAGAGATACAACCTACTGTAGCCTACTGGCATGACCTAGAGAGATACAACCTACTGTAGCCTACTGGCATGACCTAGAGAGATACAACCTACTGTAACCTACTGGCATGACCTCGAGAGATACAACCTACTGTAACCTACTGGCATGACCTATAGAGATACAACCTACTGTAACCTACTGGCATGACCTAGAGAGATACAACCTACTGTAACCTACTGGCATGACCTATAGAGATACAACCTACTGTAACCTACTGGCATGACCTAGAGAGATACAACCTACTGTACCCTACTGGCATGACCTAGAGAGTTACAACCTACTGTAACCTACTGGCATGACCTATAGAGATACAACCTACTGTAACCTACTGGCATGACCTAGAGAGATACAACCTACTGTAACCTACTGGCATGACCTATAGAGATACAACCTACTGTAACCTACTGGCATGACCTAGAGAGATACAACCTACTGTACCCTACTGGCATGACCTAGAGAGATACAACCTACTGTAACCTACTGGCATGACCTAGAGAGATACAGCCTACTGATATTCATGCATTTCTAAACTTTTTCTCTCACTTTTATGGGGTATTGTGATGTCATTATGGGGTATTGTGATGTCATTATGGGGTTTTCTGATGTCATTATGTCTGAAGATTGATAATTAAAAAAAAATGTAATCCATAAGGCTGTGCTGTAACAAAATGTGGTAAAAGGGAAGGGGTCTGAATGCATGTATGTTGTCCTGGGGTGTCGCAGATTTAAAAATATATATATATTTTCTTTCTACCAATTGATTGGTTGAAATGTTATGACGTGTATTTTTCCATATAGACACATAGAACTATATAGAACTTGAACTGAACTTATGCTTCAAGCGTTTGATTAAATAATTAACGCAAATGACCTGAGCCAGAGATCAATATAACCAGAAGGCAGAGATCAATATAACCAGAAGGCAGAGATCAATATAACCAGAAGGAAATAACCAACCGACCTGCTGCTGGCCTTCCTAAATTCTGACGTTATGCTCCTGAAGTTTCCCGTAAAATCGGCAAACTTTTTCAATTTCCATTCAGAGTGACAATTTATCTGACCATTTCTACCGATCTTCGTGCCAGTTAGGAACGAGTTACAACACCTGTTTGGCCCCGCCACTTCCTGGGTCGTTGAATTAAATTTAAGGAATAAATTTGAGTCTCACGCTCATCACCTGTGGAAGACGGAGCTTCCAGCGAGGCGTGGATTTAATAGTATGTTGTACCTAGTTTCCCTCCTTCAGGGAACAGTAGAACAGTAGAACTTCAACTTAAATACTGGATCTTGCTGTCGGACAGTTTTTTTTGTATTCAGATCTCTGAAATGCTCTCTAACTACGTAACATTTAGTGGCTCCTTATGTTACACTGGGAAAACAGTTTTCATGGGCACAGAAATCCTAAATAATTTCAGAGTTTGCTAAATCCAATGGTTCTAACCGAGAGTCACCTTAACTTTATTGACAATACCCAAATTGATACTGTCATTAATGCGGTTCTTCAATAATTACACATAATTCTTAATACTGTAGCTGTTACAGTCACATGTTCAACTATCATCAGCTGATCCAGGAAATCATTTTCTGAATGACAGTCAAATGACAAACATCACGACATGCAACAACAACCAAAGTGCTTCTTCATTCATTACTCTGGTAAAGACAGTTATGCCGTGCTCCATGTTGGATCCAACATCCCTAACAAATTGGTGTTTATAATGTTATTGTCTGCTTGATTTACTGTAGGGTCTCGTTAGTCTGTTTGCACACAGAGATACTTAGCTCATAATGTGTAGAGAACTGTTCCTTGATGGATAGGCTATTGTACAACACACAGAGCTATTTTCCATTATTTGTTGTTTGGTGAAGTTATGGGTCCTACAGTAGGTCTATGGTATTGTTAGGTGAAGTTATGGGTTCTACAGTAGGTCTATGTTATAGTTATGGGTCCTACAGTAGGTATATGTTTTTGTTAGGTCAAGTAATGGGTCCTAGAGTAGGTCTATGTTGTTGTTATGGGTCCTAGAGTACACTATGTGTGTCATGCAATAACAACCAAAGTGCTTCTTTGTTCATTACAGGTATATTTGTTGTTAGGTGAAGTTATGGGCCAATTTGGCAAACAGTGTACAAACCCTCATTGTCAGGTTGATGGAAAAGCTAGACAAAGAGCATTTTACTGGTTGAAGTGTTTTTTAAATACAAAGCGGTTGATTTGCGATGATGACACAAACATTATATTAAGCAGGACATTCAAACGATCCTTACAATTATAATCCAAAGTAGTGTGAAATGTACTCATAAGCAACCTGGAAATGGAGGCTACTCCCATGAGTTTTCCCCCATTCACATTCAGAATACATTGTGAAAAACTAAAATCTTTGCTCACCATTTTTGCTCCAGGCAGATGTAACGGATCTAACTTTACGTCGTCCCCTCGCCCCGACACGGGCGCGAACCAGGGACCCTCTGCACACATCAACAACGGTTGCCCACGAAGCACGGTCGTTACCCATCGCTCCACAAAGGCCACGGCAACCCTACTTAAGTCTCAGAGCAAGTGACGTAACTGATTGAAATGCTACTAGCGCGCACCCGCTAACTAGCTAGCCATTTCACATCCGTTACACTCACCCCCCTTTCAACCTCCTCCTTTTCCGCAGCAACCAGTGATCCGGGTCAACAGCATCAATGTCACAGTATAACTTTAAACCGTCCCCTCGCCCCGACACGGGCGCGAACCTGGGACCCTCTGCACACATCAACAACAGTCAACCACGAAGCGTCGTTACCCATCGCTCCACAAAAGCCGCGGCCCTTGCAAAGCAAGGGGCAACACTACTTAAGTCTCAGAGCAAGTGACGTAACTGATTGAAATGCTACTAGCGCGCACCCGCTAACTAGCTAGCCATTTCACATCCGTTACACTCACCCCCCTTTCAACCTCCTCCTTTTCCGCAGCAACCAGTGATCCGGGTCAACAGCATCAATGTAACAGTATAATTTTACGTCGTCCCCTCGCCCCGACACGGGCGCGAACCAGGGACCCTCTGCACACATCGACAACAGTCACCCACGAAGCAGCGTTACCCATTGCTCCACAAAAGCCACGGCAACCCTACTTAATGTCTCAGAGCAAGTGACGTAACTGATTGAAATGCTACTAGCGCGCACCCGCTAACTAGCTAGCCATTTCACATCCGTTACACAGATATACTACGTCCATAACTAGTGGTTTCCTCATTACCAGATATACTAACTACATCCATAACTAGTGGTTTCCTCATTACCAGATATACTACAGCCATAACTAGTGGTTTCCTCATTAGCAGATATACTACATCCATAACTATCGGTTTCCTCATAAGCTGGGAGGAGTTTCTACAACCAAATTGCATTTGCATCGCCCTCGTGCCGCAATTTTATTAAACACAGAAAGGAGCCTATATTGGAGACCAAAAGTCGTCTGGCACACTGCTTAGAGTTTCAACAACATGAATAACTTATTTCAAGTCTACAAGCTTAGATGTTACTACTAATGTGAAAACAAGACAAAATATGACTATTCTTGCTCATTTTAAGACAAATGTCAAATAATCATTACATTCATTACAGACGTCAATTGTTGTACAACTTCATGGCTACGCTGTTGGCATCACTTTTTACAGTGGATTTCCGCTGTTGTGGGCCTTTAACCATCTGTCTGACTTTGTTGTTCACACAGGAGAGAGACGGGACTACCGTGGGTCTTCTGGGGAGCCTCAACAACCTCATGATGCTGACAAGGCAGAGAAGAGTCTCTCCACATCAGAACACCTCAAGAAACACCTGCAGAGATCCACAGGGAAGAAACCTCGCTGCTGCTCTGACGGTGGGAAGAGATTCACCTCCTCAGCAGGCATTAAAATTCATCAGAGAATCCACACAGTGGAGAAACCTTATAGCTGTACTCAATGTGGGAAGAGTTTTACCCATTCAACCAGCCTGATATCACACCAGAGAACACACACAGGAAAGACATCTTACATCTGTAGCTGTGGTATATGTGGGAAGAGTTTTACTCGGCTAAGCACCCTGATATCACACCAGAGAACACACACAGGAGAGAAACGAGAGAAACCGTATAGCTGTGATGAATGTGGGAAGAGTTTTTATACATCTAGCCATCTTATTGTACACCAAAGAACACACACAGGAGAGAAACCGTATAGTTGTACTCAGTGTGGGAAGAGTTTTTTTACATCTAGCTATCTGAAGAGGCACCAGAGAACACACACAGGAGAGAAACCTTTTAGCTGTACTCAATGCGGTAAGAGTTTTACTCAGCTAAGCAACCTGATATCACACCAGAGAACACACTCAGGAGAGAAACCGTATAGCTGTAATGAATGTTGGAAGAGTTTTACTCACCTAAGCAGCCTGACATCACACCAGAGAACACACACAAGAGATAAACCATATAGCTGTCATGAATGTGAGAAGAGTTTTATTAGCCTAAGCAGCCTGATGTCACACCAGAGAACACACACAGGAGAGAAACTTTATAGCTGTACTCAATGTGGGAAGAGTTTTAATACATCCAGCATTCTGACTAGACACCAGAGAACACACACAGGAGAGAGACCGTTTAGCTGTGATCAATGTGGGAAGAGTTTTACTCAGCTAAGCGGCATGATATCACACCGGAGAACACACACGGGAGAGAAACCATATAGCTGTGATCAATGTGGGAAGAGTTTTGCTACATCTGGCCAGCTGACTTCACACCAGATAACACACACAGGAGAGAAACGTTATAGCTGTGATCAATGTGGGAAGAGTTTTGTTCAAGCTGGCAATCTAAAAGTTCACCAGAGAACACACACAGGAGAGAAATCTTATAGCTGTAATCAATGTGACAATAGATACTCTAATAAAAGGTGTCTGATCAAACATCAGAAAATACATGAAGGAGTTGTTTCATGATATCAATAAAATGATGTCACAATGTAGAATGTTGTAGGAGTATTTTAATGATGTCACAATGTAGAACCCTAAATGTTTGTCCCCTGTTCTATTAATTTCAACATGATATGGATATTAGCCTCAGGGGGAAAATCCAGGCTCTGAAATGGAAGAGTACTATTTATGTGATTTAACAAAAAGTGACTAACACAAAAAGAGCTGTGTTACACTTACCACGTTGGTGACCCACTTGAATCAAAATGCAACACTTCAAAATGTAGCTAGTTGTTTACCACAAATTGTCCTCTAATCAGGGATGTACACATTACTCCCAGATTCTGTGTGGTTTTTGAGCTGTTAGTTTTAACAGGACGTGCAACCTCATCTCCCTCCTGTCACACAGTTGATTTCAACATGATATCGATGAGTGATGACAAATAAGTGTTGTGTTCCTTTCTTTAGCGACCCCTACATTTAAATGCATCACTCCAATATGTAGCTGACTGTCTTCTGCAGGTTGTCCACTAATCAGTGAGGTAAAATATATCTCCCATTTCCATGTGTTTTTTTGTTGTGTTAGTTTCAACAGCACGTACAACCTGATTTCCCCCCTAATTAATATCAGTGATTTATTGCTACTTGTCAAAACAACAGCGTTTTTGGTGCTTGTGCAGTTAATAAGGAGCTTGTTTAAAAAATACAAGTAATGTGATTATTGTGGCAGTTTGTGTATATCGTACATTTTATGTTTAGGTTTTCAATATATCACAAACTGTTTCTGCATATTGGTTATTGATTTAGACACATTATAACTGTGTTTTGACATTGGCCCACTGTTCCTAGGCCGTCGTTGTTAAATAAAAAGTAGAGTTCTAGAATCTAGTGAGTTTAAGGATTCTATAGAAAGAAAAATGCTGCCATTTTAATATTTGAGAAATTAACCAATGATATTAGGCCACTCTTGGCCATGATTACAGACACCTGTGTGTCTTGACGCTATATATAAACGAGTCAACCCGCAGTGTCTGTGATTGTACCTTGATGAAGACAGCTTGCCTGTCGAAACGTTGGTAAATTAAATATTTTTGCATCTGAGCTAGTGTGCGGCTCTCCTTTATTTTTTGAGGTTGGACTTTAGCACGTCTAGATCGTTAGCACGTAGGACGCACTGATTGGTGTCACCTCGTTAGTCTGTATGTGTTACACCTGTGCTGGCTTGTCCATCTCGTTAGTGGGAAGGTGTTTCACCTGAGCTGGTCCAGGTTCTATTTAAGAGTGTCTGGCCCAGTGCTCCAGTTGTCTTGATAGATGTGGAGAGTCAACACCTTTAGTTGCTCCACCTTTTTGGTTTGCTTCCTGTCTTTAAGTTTGGTGTGGGTTTTTCTTTTGTTTGCCTCTTCTTGGGCAGATTTAGTGGGTGTCATGGTGGGTGTCTTTTAGGTCCCAGTTGTTACCAGTCAATTTTCAATCGATGCCCCGTAGTGTCTTTCAGAGCCCCTCCTAAAAAACAAGTTATGTTTTGGGTTGGATGTAGCATTATATTGTTAATATTTGAATCAATGGCATTTCCTTTGCAATGCTCATTAGTCTTTCAGTTGTTCTTCGTTTTTTTATCCTCAATATTTCTGTTTTTTTTCATTGTTTTTTTTCTGAGAAGCCATTGTGTTGCATCCATGTCTGAAATGTGCTTAGGTCCCAGTTGTTGTTACTAGTCAATTTACAGTGGACACCCTTATAGTGCCTTTCAGAACCCTCCTAAAAAACAAGCTAATATTTTGGGTTGGTTATTGCATCCAATAAATATTTTAATCAATGGAATTTCCTTAAAATGTTCATTATTCTTCTGTTTGTGTACTAACTTTTTGATTATTTTCATTGTCTTTTATTTGTTTTTTTCTTGTTCCTGTTCCATTCATGCCTGAAATGTGCTGTATAAATAAAGCTTGGTTTGATTTCAACAACATTTTATTTTTATTTCACCTTTATTTCACCAGGTGACCATGATGTCATAATGATAGTTTAACCAGGTGGCCATGATGTCATAATGATAGTTTAACCAGGTGACCATGATGTCATGATAGTTTAACCAGGTAGGCCATGATGTCATAATGATAGTTTAACCAGGTAGGCCAGTTGAGAACAAGTTCTCATTTACAACTGCGACCTGCCAAGATAAAGCAAAGCAGTGCGACAAAAAAACAACACATTTACATTTACATTTAAGTCATTTAGCAGACGCTCTTATCCAGAGCGACTTACAAATTGGTGCATTCACCTTATGACATCCAGTGGAACAGCCACTTTACAACAGTGCATCTAACTCTTTTAAGGGGGGGGGGGGGTTAGAAGGATTACTTTATCCTATCCTAGGTATTCCTTAAAGAGGTGGGGTTTCAGGTGTCTCCGGAAGGTGGTGATTGACTCCGCTGACCTGGCGTCGTGAGGGAGTTTGTTCCACCATTGGGGTGCCAGAGCAGCGAACAGTTTTGACTGGGCTGAGCGGGAACTGTACTTCCTCAGAGGTAGGGAGGCGAGCAGGCCAGAGGTGGATGAACGCAGTGCCCTTGTTTGGGTGTAGGGCCTGATCAGAGCCTGAAGGTACGGAGGTGCCGTTCCCCTCACAGCTCCGTAGGCAAGCACCATGGTCTTGTAGCGGATGCGAGCTTCAACTGGAAGCCAGTGGAGAGAGCGGAGGAGCGGGGTGACGTGAGAGAACTTGGGAAAGTTGAACACCAGACGGGCTGCGGCGTTCTGGATGAGTTGTAGGGGTTTAATGGCACAGGCAGGGAGCCCAGCTAACAGCGAGTTGCAGTAATCCAGACGGGAGATGACAAGTGCCTGGATTAGGACCTGCGCCGCTTCCTGCGTGAGGCAGGGTCGTACTCTGCGAATGTTGTAGAGCATGAACCTACAGGAACGGGTCACCGCCTTGATGTTAGTTGAGAACGACAGGGTGTTGTCCAGGATCACGCCAAGGTTCTTAGCACTCTGGGAGGAGGACACAATGGAGTTGTCAACCGTGATGGCGAGATCATGGAACGGGCAGTCCTTCCCCGGGAGGAAGAGCAGCTCCGTCTTGCCGAGGTTCAACTTGAGGTGGTGATCCGTCATCCACACTGATATGTCTGCCAGACATGCAGAGATGCGATTCACCACCTGGTTATCAGAGGGGGGAAAGGAGAAGATTAATTGTGTGTCGTCTGCATAGCAATGATAGGAGAGACCATGTGAGGATATGACAGAGCCAAGTGACTTGGTGTATAGCGAGAATAGGAGAGGGCCTAGAACAGAGCCCTGGGGGACACCAGTGGTGAGAGCACGTGGTGCGGAGACAGATTCTCGCCACGCCACCTGGTAGGAGCGACCTGTCAGGTAGGACGCAATCCAAGCGTGGGCCGCGCCGGAGATGCCCAGCTCGGAGAGGGTGGAGAGGAGGATCTGATGGTTCACAGTATCAAAGGCAGCCGATAGGTCTAGAAGGATGAGAGCAGAGGAGAGAGAGTTAGCTTTAGCAGTGCGGAGCGCCTCCGTGACACAGAGAAGAGCAGTCTCAGTTGAATGACTAGTCTTGAAACCTGACTGATTTGGATCAAGAAGGTCATTCTGAGAGAGATAGCAGGAGAGCTGGCCAAGGACGGCACGTTCAAGAGTTTTGGAGAGAAAAGAAAGAAGGGATACTGGTCTGTAGTTGTTGACATCGGAGGGATCGAGTGTAGGTTTTACACAGAGTTACACATAAACAAACGTACAGTCAGTAACACAAAATATATATATACAGTGTGTGTAAATGGAGTACGGAGGTAAGGCAATAAATAGGCCCATAGTGGCGAAATAACTACAATCTAGCAATTAAATGGATCAAACAGATCAATCCCACATTTCCAGCCTGCTGAAGGCGTGGTGGAGTGGTAAACACCACCCCCGGCTCTACCGGGGGCTCGAGGTGGTCTCCCACAGCTCTGCTGGTGGAGTGGTAAACACCACCCCCGGCTCTACCGGGGGCTCGAGGTGGTCTCCCACAGCTCTGCTGGTGGAGTGGTAAACACCACCCCCGGCTCTACCGGGGGCTCGAGGTGGTCTCCCACAGCTCTGATGGTGGAGTGGTAAACACCACCCCCGGCTCTACCGGGGGCTTGAGGTGGTCTCCCACAGCTCTGATGGTGGAGTGGTAAACACCACCCCCGGCTCTACCGGGGGCTTGAGGTGGTCTCCCACAGCTCTGCTGGTGGAGTGGTAATCACCACCATCACTCCAAGCCGCGTTATAAAACACTCAAAGTAATGGATATGGAGCATCTATGGCCTCAGTTACACCTGGCACCTAAATGTGACTTCTGTCATCTGATCACTCCAAGCTGCATTAGGTTCAGATCTACCAGGATGGGCCTTTGACATAATCTGGAAGCAGCCAAGCCACTAAAAATACATAAGCAATGTCAAAAGATGAGTGGGGAAAAGTACATTTTACACAAGTGACCTTCATAATAAATCAAATGTTATTTGTCACATACAGATGTTATTGCGGGTGTAGCGAAATGCTTGTGTTTCTAGCTCCAACAGTGCAGTAATATCTCACAATTTCACAACAAATACCTAATACACACAAATCTAAGTAATGGAATAAGAATATATGGATGAGCGATGTCAGAGTGGCATAGACTGATACAATAGTATAGGGTAGAATACAGTATATACATATGAGATTAGTAATACATAGACTAAGATACAGTAGAATAGGATAGAATACAGTATATACATATGAGATGAGTAATACATAGACTAAGATACAGTAGAATAGGATAGTATACAGTATATACATATGAGATGAGTAATACATAGACTAAGATACAGTAGTATAAGATAGAATACAGTATGAGATGAGTAATACATAGACTTAGATACAGTAGAGTAGGATAGAATACAGTATATACATATGAGATGAGTAATACATAGACAGATACAGTAGAATAGGACAGAATACAGTATATACATATGAGATGAGTAATACATAGACTAAGATACAGTAGAATAGGATAGTATACAGTATATACATATGAGATGAGTAATACATAGACTAAGATACAGTAGTATAAGATAGAATACAGTATGAGATGAGTAATACATAGACTTAGATACAGTAGAGTAGGATAGAATACAGTATATACATATGAGATGAGTAATACATAGACAGATACAGTAGAATAGGACAGAATACAGTATATACATATGAGATGAGTAATACATAGACTAAGATACAGTAGAATAGGATAGAATACAGTACATACATATGAGATGAGTAATACATAGACTAAGATACAGTAGAATAGGATAGAATACAGTATATACATATGAGATGAGTAATACATAGACTAAGATACAGTAGAATAGGATAGAATACAGTATATACACATGAGATGAGTAATACATAGACTAAGATACAGTAGAATAGGACAGAATACAGTATATACATATGAGATGAGTAATACATAGACTAAGATACAGTAGAATAGGATAGAATACAGTATATACATATGAGATGAGTAATACATAGACTACAACTGCCTAGCCAGTTGTAGCGCATTCTTGGGTGCAATGTTCACGTTCCCGTACTGACTGACTGTGTGGAGGCTCATTGCTTTAATGTTACGTTAGCCTACATGCTATACTAGCAAAAACAAATATTGTATAGCTGTTGGCTATATTAGCCACGACTTACCGTTCTTTGTGCAGCTTCAAATGTCGAACAAAGTTGGAAGTTGTTGCGCCTCCGTCTGATGTTTTGCAAGTTGCAATCCGTTTTTTGTTGATACAGCGTATTCTTTATATCCGAAAAGAACAAAAACTTAATTACATCAAGCTTCCCAATGGTAAAACGTTTGATTTAATTACATCAAGCGTCCCAATGGTAAAACGTTTGATTTAATTACATCAAGCGTTCCAATGGTAAAACGTTTGATTTAATTACATCAAGTGTCCCAATGGTAAAACGTTTGATTTAATTACATCAAGTGTTCCAATGGTAAAACGTTTGATTTAATTACATCAAGTGTTCCAATGGTAAAACGTTTGATTTAATTACATCAAGCGTTCCAATGGTAAAACGTTTGATTTAATTACATCAAGTGTTCCAATGGTAAAACGTTTGATTTAATTACATCAAGCGTTCCAATGGTAAAACGTTTGATTTAATTACATCAAGTGTTCCAATGGTAAAACGTTTTGATTTAATTACATCAAGTGTTCCAATGGTAAAACGTTTGATTTAATTACATCAAGTGTTCCAATGGTAAAACGTTTGATTTAATTACATCAAGCGTTCCAATGGTAAAACGTTTGATTTAATTACATCAAGTGTTCCAATGGTAAAACGTTTGATTTAATTACATCAAGTGTTCCAATGGTAAAACGTTTGAGTTCATTGTGACACGTCACGTTGCTGTTTATTGCCACGTTGGGATGCAACCTTTTTTTAACCAGTTCTGATGGTTGTTAAAAGTGGGATTTTGACATTATTATCGTTAAATCAACACACTGGACACTCCCAACACTCCCACCTATCAATCTCTTTGGCACCGTAGACATCAAGTCACTTGACAGTAATGTTCCATACAATGTTGCATTCCATTTTTGAAAGGTCATTTTCATTGAAGACAATGAAAGTTATTAACATTCCATAAAATTTTAAATCAAGGCTGAGGCTCAAATAGTCGCCTTCACTTTACTTAAAGTGTAGGAAGCAGTGGAGTAAAACAATTTACTCACCAGTAACAACAGCATTGCCTTAAAGTCGCACATGATGATGTAATGACATCACAATACCCCATAATGACATCACAATACCCCATAATGACATCTATATGATGTATTGTTACACCATGTAGAAGCAGTATGGACCTAGTCTGTTCATTATATACATCTACATGATGTATTGTTACACCATGTAGGAGCAGTATGGACCTAGTCTGTTCATTATATACATCTAGATGATGTATTGTTACACCATGTAGGAGCAGTATGGACCTAGTCTGTTCATTATATACATCTACATGATGTATTGTTACACCATGTAGGAGCAGTATAGACCTAGTCTGTTCATTATATACATCTACATGATGTATTGTTACACCATGTAGGAGCAGTATAGACCTAGTCTGTTCATTATATACATGATGTATTGTTACACCAATTAGGAGCAGTATAGACCTAGTATGTTCATTATATACATCTACATGATGTATTGTTACACCATGTAGGAGCAGTATGGACCTAGTCTGTTCATTATATACATCTACATGATGTATTGTTACACCACGTAGGAGCAGTATAGACCTAGTGTGTTCATTATATACATTATGTATTGTTACACCATGTAGGAGCAGTATAGACCTAGTCTGTTCATTATATACATCTACATGATGTATTGTTACACCATGTAGGAACAGTATAGACCTAGTCTGTTCATTATATACATCTACATGATGTATTGTTACACCATGTAGGAGCAGTATGGACCTACAGTAGCTAGCTACTTATTTAGATGTAGTATGACTTAATGAAACTGCCTTAAATGTGCTGTAGTAAACATTTTTATTCGCACTAATCGATCAACACATTCCTGTCTTTATGTCTCAATATAATGGTATTATTCAATTAATTCCATTTACAATAATCTTTGTCTGAAAATAAAATATGATCCTCAACTGCGTTTCCCCTCCAGTCAGCAGACGGCGATGTGCGTCTTTCAGGCGTCGCTGCCAGCGTGACGTATAATCTAGTGGACGGTTCTTCATAAACAGCTCGTCAACCACCTCGGTAGCTTGCTAGCCAACATTCCCGAAAGATTCAAGCTATTTAGACGCTTTCGGTGTATATTAGCTACTGTGCTAGCTAGCTAACATCCCCGAACATGAGGTCAGTAAGCTTCTCCCCTCTTGTTAAAGAAGAGGAGATCTGCTGGACGGAGAAAGAAGCTCTGGGGCTGAACATTGTCGTGAAAGAGGAGGAGGAAGAAGAGGATGTCACAGTGAAACAAGAAGTAGAGGGTGAGGCTGTTACGGTGAAAGAAGAAGAGAAAGACGTTTCAGTGAAAGAAGAGGAAGAGGCGTTCAGAGTGAAAGAGGAGGAGGATGTTACAGTAAAAGAAGAGGAGAAGGATGTGAAAGAGGAGGACGCAGTTATTGGTGTGAAAGAGGAGGAGGGGGAGATTACTGTCACATTGGAGGAAGAAGAGGAGGTTGGAGATCTGTTTAACCCCAGTAAGTACCGTCTCTGCAGTCGTTGAACCAATATGCAGTAAAGGGGTTCTACACTTTAATGTTGTTCTGTAGGAATGGCTGAAGCTACACTGTAACGTGTAGAACATCAAGAGTGGACCATCAACAAAACGTTAACAATTGATCAAATGCATCCAATGACAATGCCTGAAATACTGTAGTCCTCAATATCTCCTATTCGCTTAGCCCAAAATGTAGTCTTAAAGGGGCAACCAGCAGTTGTTACATCCATTTTGGGACTTATACATTAATGATATGTACCCATCTGTTTCTTTAAGAATTCACTTATAAATGCCTCATGAGCTTAGTTCAACTGTTGTACCCCATCAGAACCCAAAATATGAGCTTTTTTTACTCCAATGTTTGTCAGTAAATATAAACAAACACTGTATATCCTCAAAACATGGTTAAAACTAGAATGTTGATATCATGGATGGTTGCATTTCTTCAGCCCCATCCCTCAGCTTTTTACCGAAACGGGCAGGGAGTACGCTTTGTTATTGTTTCTACTGCTGATTGCTGCCCCCGTTACTCCTCAAGGTCCAAGGACTGTATGTTATTTTCAGAGGTAGACTGGCTCTGGCAGCTAAAATAGTCAAATATTCCATCTAAATGGGAATCCATTCTCTTTTTTATTTTATTTTTAATTTTTATCCCATTTTCTCCCCAATTTTCGTGGTATCCAATCGCTAGTAATTACTACCTTGTCTCATCGCTACAACTCCCGTACGGGCTGGGGAGAGACGAAGGTCGAAAGCCATGCGTCCTCCGAAGCACAACCCAACCAGCCGTACTGCTTCTTAACACAGCGCGCCTCCAAACCGGAAGCCAGCCGCACCAATGTGTCGGAGGAAACACCGTGTACCTGGCCCCCTTGGTTGGCGCGCACTGCGCCCGGCCCGCCACAGGAGTCGCTGGAGCGTGATGGGACAAGGATATCCCTACCGGCCAAACCCTCCCTACCCCGGACGACGCTATGCCAATTGTGCGTCGCCCCACGGACCTCCCGGTCGCGGCCGGCTGCGACAGAGCCTGGGTGCGAACCCAGAGACTCTGATATGAAAGTAGAGCGATTTATGTTTCTAGAAATGTATCGCAATTGAGAATGGATTCCCGGGGCCTCCCGGGTGGCGCAGTGGTCTAGGGCACTGCATCGCAGTGCTAACTGCGCCACCCGGGAGGCCCCGGGAATCCATTCTCAATTGCGATACATTTCTAGAAACATAAATCGCTCTACTTTCATATCAATTCAGAATAATTTCACACAATACTTTCATATCACATCAAAATAAGTAACCAGTCGCGATACCCCAAACGGTAAACCAAATTCGTTTCTCGTAATTTCACCTTTCTTTAGGCTTCTTTTTCTTATTTGGACTTTATATGGCGGTTGGAAACCAACTTTAAGGTGCATTACGACCATCATCTGGACTGGAGTGTGGACCTCAGTTCATCTTTCAATCACCCACGTGGGTATATACCAAGATAGTCATGAAGAGGGCACAACTAAACCTTTTCCCCCTCAGGAGACTGAAAAGATTTGGCATGGGTCCCCATAGCCTCAAAAGGTAATACAGCTGCACCATCGAGAGCATCCTGACCGGTTGCATCACCACCTGGTATGGCAACTGCTCGCCATCTGAACCTAAGGCGCTACAGAGGGTAGTGCGAATGGCCCAGTACATCACTGTGGCAAAGCTTCCTGCCATCCAGGACCTATATAATAGGCGGTGTCAGAGGAAAGCCCACAAAATTGTCAGAGACTCCAGTCACCCACCCCAGACTCCAGTCATCTAGACTGTTTTCTCTGCTACCGCACGGCAAGTGGTACCGCAGCGCCAAGTCTAGAACCAAAAGCCTCCTCAACAGCTTCTACCCCCAAGCCATAAGACTGCTGAACAATTCGTAAAATCACCACCGGACAATTTACATTGACCCCCCCCCCTGCACTGCTGCTACTCACTGGTTGTTTGTTTTCTATGCATAGTCACTACATTCCCCCACCTTCATGTACAGATTACCTCAACTAGCCTGTACCCCCGCACACTGACTCGGTACTGGTGCCCCCTGTATATAGCCTCCACACTGACTCAGTACCGGTGCCCCCTGTATATAACCCCCACACTGACTCAGTACCGGTGCCCCCTGTATATAGCCTCCACACTGACTCGGTACCAGTGCCCCCTGTATATAGCCTCGTTATTGTTATTCTCATTGTGTTACTTTTTATTATTACTTTTTATTTTAGTCTACTTGGTAAACGTTTTCTTCTTGAACTGCACTGTTGGTTAAGGGCTTGTAAGTAAAGCATTTCACGGTAAAGTCTAATTTGGTGTCTTGACGGATTTGTAAAAAACGGTTTGTCATAAAACACTATATATATATATTTTTTTAAATGTTGCTGACACCCCTCCCCAGAGGTGTCTCATTATTGGGATTCATTGCTGATTCCTACCTGTAGCTCACTATGAGGTGTCTAGTGATACAGGTTAAGGGCCCTGTTGGAGATTGGTGGTTGGTAGCGGAGTCGAGGGAACAAGCAGGGTTGGACAGGGCCATGTTATTATCTCACACGCAGTCTCTGTGGTTCATATGAACCCCATTCCTGGGAATTAGATTTGATTACAAATCGCCCCTGTCTGTTACCACAGAAGGGTTCCGTTCTGTCCCATTCCCAGCTAGGTTACGAGGTGCTTTGTCACCAGTAAGCAGTCATAAGCAGTCTTATGGCTATGATAGGGGAAACCTCCATGCTTATTATAGAAAAAGTATTTAGGGGAAAACTATTTAGTAAACTGAAATAAAATAACAAACCTGTTTGAAAAATGAAACTATTCCAAAACTAGTAAGACGTGTTTGTTGTTGTAAATGTTATATATTTTTTGTCTTTTTTGTATGTATTGCAATATATTTCAATCTCCTTTTCCATGTTTAAATTAAATAAACCTTCCGGACCTTCCAGTCATAACATTACATATAAAATAATTTGGGCCCTCAGTTTCCTGCTCCATTGAGTTCTGGACAGACACAGCTGTAGGCTATTTGTGCAAAGGATAAGAAGTAATCAGGTATTTTATGACATTTCCACTGGATCAGAGCATTACGTTTTTCCCTTTTATGCTGAGTGGTTATCGAAAGGGTGAGAGCTGGGAATATTTTTTTTAAATACTTTTTTGTCAGCATTCGCAGCACTTTTTGTCATTTGCAATTGATTTTGATTAGACTTTGTTTACTTGCTGTTTGGAGGTGAAGAAAAAGTTACTTTGAGAAGCTCCACAACTAATTAGTGGTGCAGCGTTAAGACAATGAGAAATACTATCAGACATCCCCAAATGGGCACATTTATAGGCCTACATTTGTGTGCAGGCCAGGTAGATTAATCCTACTTCTATATGGGTAATCAGGTGTGCGTCCTTACTCAACATTGACAGGAGTGTTTCAAACAAAAGACAATTAAAAAATTGACAAAACTGACGCATTTAGTGTCTCCTTATGTTACGCTGGGAAAACAGTTTTCATGGACACAGAAATCCTAAATAACTTCAGAGTTTGCAAAATCCAATGGTTTTAACCGAGAGTCACCTTAACTGTCATTAACGCGGTTCTTCAATAATTACACATCATTCTTAATACTGTAGCTGTTTAGTTAGTCACATGTTCATCTATCATCAAGTGATCCAGGAAATAATTTTCTGAATGACAGTCAAATGACAAACATCACAGCATGCAACAACAACCAAAGTGCTTCTTCATTCATTACTCTGGTAAAGACAGTTATGCCGTGCTCCACGTTGGATCCAACATCCCTAACAAATTGATGTTTATAATGTTGATTTACAGTAGGGTCTTGTTAGTCTGTTTGCACACAGATATACTTTGCTCATAATGTGTAGAGAACTGTTCCTTGATGGATCGGCTATTGTACAACACACAGAGCTATTTTCCTTTATTCAGGACATTTAGACAAAGACATTTTAGTTTCCATGTTTCATCTGAAATATTAAATTGTTTATAGTCCCAGGTCTATGTTATTGTTAGGGGAAGTTATGGGTCCTACAGTAGGTCTATGTTGTTGTTATGGGTCCTACAGTAGGTCTATGTTATTGTTTGGTGAAGTTATGGGCCAATTTGTCAAACACTTAGTGTACAAACCCTCATTGTCAGGCTGATGGCGAAGCCAAAGAACATTTTACTGGTTGAAGTGTTTCAGTATAAAGCAATTGATTTGCGGCAATAACACACACACATTAAGCAGGAGATTCAAATGAGCCTTACCATTATAATCCAAAGTAATGTGAAATGGACTCATAAGCAACCTGTAAATGGAGGCTATTATTGCTGTCAGCCTATGAGAACTCCTCTGAGTTTTCCCCCACGGTGGTGAATTAGTGAATAGACACCAGAGGTTAATGTGAGTTTCCCTGAGTAGCACTCCTGATCTTGTGCTGTAATATTCAGAGTACATTGTGAAAAACTAAAATCTTTGCTCACCATTTTTGCTCCAGGCATATATACTACATCCATAACTTGTGGTTTCCTCATTACCAGATATACAACATCCATAACTAGTGGTTTCCTCATTACCAGATGTACTACAGCCGTAACTAGTGGTTTCCTCATTACCAGATATACTACATCCATAACTAGTGGTTTCCTCATTACCAGATATACTACATCCATAACTAGTGGTTTCCTCATTACCAGATATACTACATCCATAACTAGTGGTTTCCTCATTACCAGATGTACTACATCCATATCTAGTGGTTTCCTCATTACCAGATATACTACATCCATAACTAGCGGTTTCCTCATTACCAGATATACTACAGCCATAACTAGTGGTTTCCTCATTACCAGATATACTACATCCATATCTAGTGGTTTCCTCATTAGCAGATATACTACATCCATAACTATCGGTTTCCTCATAAGCAGGGAGGAGTTTCTACAACCAAATTGCATTTGCATCGCCCTCGTGCCGCAATTTTATTAAACACAGAAAGGAGCCTATATTGGAGACCAAAGTCGTCTGGCACACTGCTTAGAGTTTCAACAACATGAATAACTTATTTCAAGTCTACAAGCTTAGATGTTACTACTAATGTGAAAACAAGACAAAATATGACTATTCTTGCTCATTTTAAGACAAATGTCAAATAATCATTACATTCATTACAGACGTCAATTGTTGTACAACTTCATGGCTACGCTGTTGGCATCACTTTTTACAGTGGATTTCCGCTGTTGTGGGCCTTTAACCATCTGTCTGACTTTGTTGTTCACACAGGAGAGAGACGGGACTACCGTGGGTCTTCTGGGGAGCCTCAACAACCTCATGATGCTGACAAGGCAGAGAAGAGTCTCTCCACATCAGAACACCTCAAGAAACACCTGCAGAGATCCACAGGGAAGAAACCTCGCTGCTGCTCTGACGGTGGGAAGAGATTCACCTCCTCAGCAGGCATTAAAATTCATCAGAGAATCCACACAGTGGAGAAATCTTATAGCTGTACTCAATGTGGGAAGAGTTTTACTCATTCAACCAGCCTGATATCACATCAGAGAACACACACAGGAAAGACATCTTACATCTGTAGCTGTGGTATATGTGGGAAGAGTTTTACTCGGCTAAGCACCCTGATATCACACCAGAGAACACACACAGGAGAGAAACGAGAGAAACCGTATAGCTGTGATGAATGTGGGAAGAGTTTTTATACATCTAGCCATCTTATTGTACACCAAAGAACACACACAGGAGAGAAACCGTATAGTTGTACTCGGTGTGGGAAGAGTTGTTTTACATCTAGCTATCTGAAGAGGCACCAGAGAACACACACAGGAGAGAAACCTTTTAGCTGTACTCAATGCGGTAAGAGTTTTACTCAGCTAAGCAACCTGATATCACACCAGAGAACACACTCAGGAGAGAAACCGTATAGCTGTAATGAATGTTGGAAGAGTTTTACTCACCTAAGCAGCCTGACATCACACCAGAGAACACACACAAGAGATAAACCATATAGCTGTCATGAATGTGAGAAGAGTTTTATTAGCCTAAGCAGCCTGATGTCACACCAGAGAACACACACAGGAGAGAAACTTTATAGCTGTACTCAATGTGGGAAGAGTTTTAATACATCCAGCATTCTGACTAGACACCAGAGAACACACACAGGAGAGAGACCGTTTACCTGTGATCAATGTGGGAAGAGTTTTACTCAGCTAAGCGGCATTATATCACACCGGAGAACACACACGGGAGAGAAACCGTATAGCTGTGATCAATGTGGGAAGTGTTTTGCTACATCTGGCCAGCTGACTTCACACCAGATAACACACAGAGGAGAGAAACGTTATAGCTGTGATCAATGTGGGAAGAGTTTTGTTCAATCTGGCAATCTAAAAGTACACCAGAGAACACACACAGGAGAGAAACCTCATAGCTGTGATTTGTGTGACAGGAGATACTCTGATAAAAGATCTCTGATCAAACATCAGAAAATACATGAAGGAGTTGTTTCATAATATCAATGAAATAATGTCACCGAATGAATCAATGAATGAATCAATTAATTAATGTCACAATGTAGAATGTTTTAACATTGTAGTAGGAGTATTTTAATGATGTCATAATGTAGAATGTTTTAACATTGAAGTAGGAGTATTTTAATGATGTCACAATGTAGAACCCTAAACGTTTGTCCCCTGTTCTATTGATTTCAACATGATATGGATATTAGCCTCAGGGGGAAAATCCAGGCTATCAATTGGAAGAGTACTATTTATGAGATTTATCAGAAAGTGACTAACACAAAAAGAGCTGTGTTACACTTACCATGTTGGTGACCCACTTGAATCAAAATGCAACACTTAAATTTAGAGATCTGTTTTCTACAAATTGTCCTCTAAACAGTGATGTACACATTATTCCCAGATTCAGTGTGGTTTTTGAGCTGTTAGTTTTAACAGGACGTGCAACCTCATCTCCCTCCTCTCGGCACAATTGTTTTCAAATAAGTGTTGTGTTCCTTTGTTTAGCGACACCTAAATTTAAATGCATCACTCCAAAATGTTGCTGACTGTCTTCTGCAGGTTGTCCTCTAACCAGTGAGGTTAAAGATATCTCCCATTTACATGTGTTTTTTTTGTTGTGTTAGTTTCAACATCACGTACAACCTGATTTCCCCCCTAATTGATATCAGTGATTTATTGCTACTTGTCAAAACAACAGCGTTTCTGGTGCTTGTGCAGTTTATAAGGAGCTTGTTTAAATAAATATAAGTACTGTGATTATTGTGGCAGTTTGTGTATATAGCACATTTTATGTTTAGGTTTTCAATATATCACAAACTGTTTCTGCATATTGGTTATTGATTTGGACACATTAAAACTGTGTTTTGACATTGAGGCTATCCCACGTAGCAAAATGTCATTGAAAAGACGTTGAAAATATGACTATGCAATCAAATATTTCACATTTACATTTCATGTAACATTTAGTAATGGAATTTATTCATGCAACCAACTGATGTTTTTTTTGGGTACAATTATATTGACATTGTTGCCCTTCTTTTAGAATAGCAGGGTTCATTCTCAGATGTGCCAAACCAAATGTACTAGAGCATGACATTGGGGACTGGGCCCTGATCCAACAACATGCCTATCTAGTGAACCCTGAAAAGAGAGAGAAGCTCTACAGCAGGGGTGTCAAACTCATTTCGCATCGTGGGCCACATACGGCCTAGGGAGATGTCAAGTGGGCCGGACCATTAAAATTATACCATACTCTGCTATAAATAACCAAAATATCATGTCTTTCCTTTGTTTTGGTGTAAAGAAGCACAAGAACATTAGGAAAATATTGAAATTTAATGAACTATCCTTTTACAAAACATTTCATGAAACACCTCATATTTCCTTAGACAAATGTGCAATTTACTTTTATCATTCACAAATATGCATTGCAACTGATCCCACTGATTGTACAAAGGCACAAAACTTTAATTGGTACTGAAAAATATAGTAATGCACTTTAAGATTAAATGAGACTTTTAAAGAAAGGAATTTTTAAACCACTTACACATACGCATATAAAATCTAAATGTAATCCCTGCGTACACCTTACAAACTAAGGAGAGTGATTTTAAATGTGTAATGAAGAAAGTGTTCGCCTGTCCTGTAAATCTGTAAACTTCATACATGAAACATACATACACATACAATACATACTGAAAATTTATGGAGTTGTATGAACAGTAGAATTCCATCACACAACTTTTGTTTTGAAGCTGCTGACTAACATTAAAGTGCACATTTTTTAAATCACCACAGTAAGGATTCATCTTCACAGAGCTGTATTCTTTCAATGCAAACAGTATCTAAGGCAGCATTTTAAAGGTGTTAGTCTAGTCTGGACTTGTATTTGTTCCTGAAACTTGGCATCTTTTGGCCTGTACAAGTGCATCAACACCAGGTGTCATGTCCTGACTAGCTGTCACTTTCAGAATGTCATTTAAGTGCTTGTTTGTGAGCCTTGAACGCATTTTTGTTTTATTGATATTCATCACTGAGAAAATTTGTTCACAAAGGTAGGTTGTCCCAAACATGCACAAAATTTTAGCAGCCAGGGCTGTTAATTTGGGGTACCCTGGTAGTAGATACTGATAAAATCTGTCCAGAACTACAGAGGCAAATTTGCCCTTCAAATCTGCATCACACTGCAAATCAATTATCTCTAGCTGAATTTCGACCGGCAGATCAGAAGCTTTAACTGTGAAAGGTGAGCGAAAAACTGAAAATTCTGTCTCAAGTTCACCAAATACCTGAAAACGTTTCTCAAACTCCCGCAGTAGTCCTGCAATTTTGTCTTTGTACCGTTTCATGTCCGCATCAGGTCTGGTCACACACACATCTCTCAGACAGGGGAAATGAGCAGGGTTGCCATTTGCCAGTTGCATCTCCCACAAAGTCAGCTTCAACTTAAATGCATGTATGTTGTCAGAAAACTGTGTGACAACTTTTTTGCGGCCTTGCAACATTTTGTTCAGATTGTTCAAGTGTTCAGTAATATCAACCAAGAATGCAAGGTCCCGTAGCCATTCCTGAGATTGTAATTCCAACACCGGTTTTCCTTTTTTCTCCATGAACTGTCCGATTTCCTCTCGTAGATCAAAGAAATGCCTCAGCACAGCGCCTCGGCTTAACCATCTCACTTCAGTGTGGTATGGCAGGCTGTGGGTAATGTTGCTGTCGCTGAGAAGTTTGTCAAACTGACGATGGTTTTGAAGCTGCTGACTAACATTAAAGTGCACATTTTTTAAATCACCACAGTAAGGATTCATCTTCACAGAGCTGTATTCTTTCAATGCAAACAGTATCTAAGGCAGCATTTTAAAGGTGTTAGTCTAGTCTGGACTTGTATTTGTTCCTGAAACTTGGCATCTTTTGGCCTGTACAAGTGTCCGATTTCCTCTCGTAGATCAAAGAAATGCCTCAGGCTGTGGGCTGTGGGTAATGTTGCTGTCGCTGAGAAGTTTGTCAAACTGACGATGGTTCAGACCTCTGGACCGGATGAAATTTACAGTGCGAACAACCACCTCCATGACGTGGTCCATTTTCAGCGACTTGCAACACAATGCCTCCTGGTGCAAAATACAGTGAAATGTCCAGAAACGATCTCCTCCATTAAGGGCTTGTACTTTGTCTTTGAACTTTGTCGCGACACCTGCTTTCTTTCCGACCATGGATGGCGCGCCGTCTGTAGCCAGGCTGACAGCGCGGGACCAGTCCACTCCAACTCTGTCCAATGCAGCAACGACAGAGCCGAAAATGTCCTCGGCTGTTGTGGTGTCCATCATTGGCACCAACTCAAGAAACTCTTCAGTAACAGTCAATGTCTCATCAACTCCTCGAATAAATATGGCCAGTTGGGCCACGTCTGTGATGTCAGTGCTCTCGTCAATTGCCACGGAAAATGCAATACATGACTTGACTCTCTGTTTCAATTGACTGTCTAAATCTGCCGATAGTTCCGAAATAGTATTCCTCGTGTAACAGTATAACTTTAAACCGTCCCCTCGCCCCGACCCGGGCGCGAACCAGGGACCCTCTGCACACATCAACAACGGTTGCCCACGAAGCACGGTCGTTACCCATCGCTCCACAAAGGCCGAGGCTTATGTGACCATGACATCGGTGTATGCTAGCTAACACAATTATTTACAGCAATCATATGCCAAAGCACATCCCAGAAAGCCCCTCAATCCCTAACAGGTACCATATACCCACACATGTATAAAATCAGTAACGTACAGCAAACTTGTACACATTGTAAAATAGAAAATAGAAAACAGTATTCAGAACGTGACCTACCCCTTGCATCACATTTTCATACTGGGAAGACCTGACGTTCGCGATCTCCCCCTATCTGCAAGTGGGGCCAATCACAACACCCCTTATTGTCATCAGAATTGAACTAACCAATAAGAATGCTTGAACATCAAATACACATTTCTTTAGAGGCAAGTGGAAACATAACCAACCCTGTTACACTCGTCAGGCTAATATTGGCAAAAGCTTGTCGCTTCTCGGGACATACAAATTCAGCCGCCTTCATCATGCATCGTTTAACAAAGTCACCGTCGGAATACGGCTTCGATGCTAATGCTATTTCGCTAGCAATTAGGTAGCTGGCTTTTACCGCTGCTTCACTGACTTCTCGGCTCTGGATGAAAGTTGACTGCTGTTTCCTCAGACCCGCCAGCAATTCGTTAATCTTATCTCTTCTCAGTTGTCCTTGCAAGCCGTCATATTTTTCGCTGTGATGAGTCTCGTAGTGGCGTCGAATATTATATTCCTTCAATACCGAAACTTGTTGCAAACACACCAAGCACGAAGGTTTTCCGTGCATCTCTGTAAATAAATAGGACGTGGTCCATTTTTCTTTGAAAATTCTACACTCCTTATCTACTTTTCTCCGTTTGGATAACGACATTTTGGCTAATGAGGGTGTGGCGGAGAGGTAGAGACTAAGGTATTAACAACGTCGTAACAAGCAGCAGATGGCGCATTGATACCGTCTGCTGTTTTCAGTCTGTCTCAGTGATGCGGCTTGTCTTCTACTCTGATGGAAAGAGTGCGCCCCTTAGCGGATAATCCATGAATTGCAGCAAATTAAAAATATTAATTCCATGTCTTTTATGCATTTTTTCCACTTTCAAATTATCCTGCGGGCCTGATCAAACCTCCTTGGGGGCCGGTTCCGGCCCGCGGGCCGTATGTTTGACACCCCTGCTCTACAGTGAGGTGGAAAGTTTCTAGGGATATTGCAGGAGTTTCCTCTTGAAATCAGACATGTCCGTGGTGAGAACAACCTGGTTGCTGATTGTCTCAAGGGGGGCAGTCAAAATGTTTTGTGTTTTGCGTTTAGCCAATGCATTGCCATGGATCACAGTTTATTTTTACTGCACGTTTTTCCATATTGGAGATGAGTTTTGTTTGGGCTCGTTCCAAGGGGACAAGAGTTCTAGAAGCTAGTGGGTTTTAGGAAGACGTGAGTTCTAGAAGCAGGTGAGTTTATAGAAGACGAGAGTTCTAGAAGCTAGTGAGTTTTAGAAAGAGGAGAGTTCTAGAAGCTAGTGGGTTCTAGAAGCTATAGAAAGAAAAATCTTTGTGGGAATAATAAAAAATAATAAAAAATAGATATTGTTTTTAATTGTTGTTTGCCAGTAGACAGACACCATGTTTATATTGGTGACGGTGAAGCATTGTAGTTGATTATAATGTGAAATGGAAGTTGTTTTCTGTTGTTGGTGAGCAAACTCTTAAGGTGTTAGTTAGTCTTTGGTTTTTCCATTTATGTTTTGAGGTTGGACTTTAGCACGTATAGCTCGTTAGCACGTAGGGCGCACTGATAAGTGTCACCTCGTTAGTCAGTATGTGTTACACCTGTGCTGGCTTGTCCATCTCGTTAGTTGTTTTGTTTTCCTCTTCTTAGGCATATTTAGTGGGTCTCATGGTGGGTGTCTTTTAGGTCCCAGTTGTTGTTGCTAGTCAACTTTCAGTGGACAACCTCCAATGTGTCTTTCAGAACCCTTCCTAAAACCACACCTGTTTGGTTGTTGTCAGTGACTCTTTGTTAGTTCCCTCTTATGTTTTTCTTGCTGGGGAACGTAACAACAAACAATGTAGTAAAACAAGTTAATATTTTGGGTTGGATGTTTCAATTCTTAGTATTTTAATCAATGGCATTTCCTTTGAATGTTCAGTAGTCTTTCAGTTGTTAATCTTTTTTATCCTCTTATGTTTGTTGTGGTAAATATTGTTTATTTTCATTGTTTTTTCCTGTGAAGCCATTGTGTTGCATCCATGTCTGAAATGTGCTGTCTAAACAAAGCTTGATTTGATTTGAACATATTGCAAAACAAATTAACCCAATGACTGACCAATCAGACTCTTGCTAAACAAATGAACAAAATATGTGAAAAAGCAACACAAATCTTGGTCTGTCTTAGTATGAATTCAGTATATCTTCCACTATGTCAAAATAGTTCATGGTATGTACGTTTAGTATCACTTTTCAACCAATTCATTTCATATATTGAAAATGAAACATTTTGAAATCAACAAAACGTTAAAGGATTCAACTACTGAAAACTGAAACAAACAAATGGATCAATCCCACATTTCCAGCCTGCTGAAGGCGTGGTTGAGTGATAAACACCACCCCCGGCTTTACCAGGGGCTTGAGGTGATCTCCCACAGATCTGCTTATGTCATGTTCTGTGGCCTTGCTGTTCCATTTCTTGACTGCCCCTGTAACACAGAAATAAACACATTTCGTAATATTATACAAAACATTAAAAGTAATGTATTTGGAACATCTATGGCCTCAGTTACACCTGGCATCTAAATGTGACTTCTGTCATCTGATTACTCCAAGCTGCATTCGGTTCAGATCTACCAGGATGGGCCTTGACATAGTCTGGATGCAGTCAGGCCACTGAATATGCATCAACAATGTAAAGAGATGGGGTGAATGAGTGGGGAAAAGTACATTTGACATAAAATACTTTCATAATATCAAAGAACAAATGTGTGTGTCTGAGGGGAAATTAACTTTCATATAGCCAAAAGGGGTGAGAAATTACACCAATATCAGTGGAGAACTTGCACTAATGTAAATAAACATAGATGGAACATATTCCCTTTTGCTAATGTGATTAACCGCTAAGGGGACATAAATATTTACCATCTAAACCATGTGTGACCTCTCACCTCTCTGGCTGTAGAAGTGTTCTTCCTAACCAGTCCCTCAACAGCTCTCTGACTGAGCTCCACCCTCACTGGGTCTTCAGAGGAGAGGAAGGCTGAGGAGGGATGGAAGGATGAATGGATCAGTCCGTCAATAAAGTGTAGAGCTGCTGTCGGACAAAATCACTATTTTAGTAGTTCATTAAAGTAAATAAGGCTTTATGACTGCTGAATACCAACTATCAATCACTTAGATCATGTATTTTCAGGTAGAGATACATCCTTGGGACGTCCCTAGCCCATTGAAGTTGGCATTTAAAATGGTTAAGTTAGGGGTTAAGGTTAGGGTTCAGGGTAGGGATGTCCCAAGAATCCCAGATAGCATTGACCATTGTGCTATTGTAACCGATGTGAAATGGCTAGCTAGTTAGCGGGGTGCGCACTAATAGCGATGGTAACGATGTTTCGTGGGAGGCAGTTGTTGATGTGTGCAGAGTCCCTGGTTCGAGCCCAGGTAGGGGCGAGGAGAGGGATGGAAGCTATACTGTTACACATTCTTCGGTCTCTTTTACGTAGCAGGTGTAAAAGAAACACAGACAAGACAAGTAGGTGGTCATTATGGTCCTTGTAGTTTAACAAATAGCATCTAATTCTGCCAATCTGTATGTGGGGTTGTTAGAGAAGAATGTGATTGTCAGCCCTAACAATCCATTCTAGCAGCTCATCAGGCTCGGTAAAAGTCTTCATTGATGACGTGTTCCTTCTATTCCAGGGGACAGCAGAGGAACTTCATCGATTCCACTCCTTCATCAATACAAGCAGTGAACTTCTGAAATTCACCCTCACCTTTGATGCGCATGAAACAAGTTACCGGATGGTTGGACGATACTTTTCTCATCAATCATCTTAAATACTTCAACTGGAAATCAACCAATCCTCCATTGTTAACGCAGTGGAAAGGTCAAATGCTTTATTATCTAAAAATTGAAAGTGAGTGACAGAGAGTAATAAAATAGTTAAGTTATGGTAAAGTTTATAAACGATCAAATGAAATATTTTTCCCAAAATATGTTTTAAGTCCCATTGCAAAGTTACACCTCACTGTTTTATTTTTGGAGTTATTACATTAAACCAATCAGAATTCAGAAGAATGCCAAAGTCAGGTGTGATGTAATATGGAGGACCAGCCTATTCCCTATTATGTATACTCCAACAGAAATAACTTCAAATGTAGAACTTCAAATTAAACCAATCATTTGAACTCATGACCAACGTTTTGGAAATACATAACGCCATCTAACCAAATATCAAAGAATGTTAGCTATATGCAGTTATCTTAGCCAGCCAGCTAACATTAGCTATATGCAGTTATCTTAGCCAGCCAGCTAACATTAGCTATATGCTGTTATCTTAGCCAGCCAGCTAACATTAGCTACATGCAGTTATCTTAGCCAGCCAGCTAACATTAGCTATTTAGCCATCTAGCTATTAGCCTAACCAGCGTAGCCAACCAGCACGGTTATGGTCAGCGAGACCAACTACCGGAGAAAAAGTTACAAAACTCCCATAGTCTAATTCACAGAAAACATGCTGAAAAGTAGTGATGGGGAAATATAGCTTCCTGAAGCATTGATGCTTTACAGCCAATTGTGTCAAAAAATAGGTTCATTACTCAAGGCTTTGAGCGACACAGAATTTAGAACAGCCACATTTTATAGATGAAGTCACACGCCGTAGCAGCGAAGCCATGATGTCATATATTAAACCACTGGCCGTGTTCGAGAGCATCAAACCCATGCTGCGTTGTGGGTAAACGGTGACTGGCTGACTGATTTATAAATAATAATGAGTAGTTATTTATGATGTAAGGTGATTTGTAAATTAGTCAGTCAGCAGCCACCTGCAATGTCGGCTGCAATGTCGAACGAGCCCAATACCAAACCAATCAGGTGTTCGACGAAATTATTCTTCAGACGTCATTGATCACGTGCTGCTGATAAAGTGACACTGCTTTGAATTATACCGCTTAGCGACTTCAGAACATGCCTCATAGCTCCAGTCTCAAACTTAACCCCGTTCCTGCTGAAGAAGAGGAGGTCTGCTGGATGGAGAAAGAAGCTGTCGCGAAAGAGGAGGAGGAAAAGGAGCCTATTACAATACAAAAACAAGTAGAGAGTGAGGCTGTTACCGTGAAAGAAGAAGAGAAAGCCGTTTCAGTTAAAGAAGAGGAAGACGCGTTCAGAGTGAAAGAGGATGACGAAGTTTCAGTGAAAGAAGAGACTGACGATGAACGTAAGTACTGTCTTAACAGAAGCACAAACTCTGTTGTTGTTGAACTGATGTGTGGTGTTAAAGCGGAAATCTGCAATTGCTACATCCATATTTTGACTTTTAAATGTATTTATATATATCTATATGTATGTATGTGTATATATATATATTATATATTTATAGCCATTGATTCTTGAAGAATATAACACATGCCTCATGAGCTTAGTTCAACTGTTTGCCCCACCAGAACCCAAAATAAAAATAATGTACTCCAATGTTTAGAAACAATGTAAATCAACACTGTATAGCCTCAACATGGTTAAAACTATAATGTTGATATCATGGATGGTCAGTCCTTTCATCCATAGGTCTGTCTATGAATTTGAGACCAGTTACATTTCTCCAGCCCCATCATCTTATTACCAAAACAGTGGTGGAATTACAGCTTTGTTATGGGTTGAACTGCAGATTGGTTGATTGATTGTTGTGTGGCTTTTTTTAAAGGGGCAACCTAGTTTTTAAACAAACAAAATGGCTGCCCAGAGTCCTGAGCTGTGTTAGAATACTCATACTAACTGCACTATTTGTGATGTTAATAGAGTATATAGTCTGCTTATTGGTCATAGTATGATATAGTTAGTATGCCAAAAGTTCCCGGATGTCGTACTAAATTCGCCAAAATATGATGTAAACACGCAGTACTTTAGGGCACATAAAGCAATTCTTCAGAAAATGAGCGTGGCTTCAACGTTTTCAGATTTGAAGAAAATGGTGGAAAATATGCAGCCGAAGTCCAACGAGAGAGCGGATACAAATGAACTGCTTTAAATAATTATGACAAATGTTGAGCAATGTAATGAAGTAATGACTTTTCAAATAAGTTACCTTACACGTTATATGACTATTGTTGTTCACTTGACAATCTTAAGACAAATGTCAAATAATGAACATTCATTACAGACGTCATTGTTTGTACAACATCATGGCTACACATCACATTTTACAGTGGATTTCTGCTGTTGTGGGCCTTAAACCACCTGTCTGACTTGTTGTTCACACAGGAAAGAGACGTGACTATCGTGGATCCTCTGGGGAGCCTCAACTACCTCATGATGCTGACGAGGCAGAGAAGAGTCTCTCCACGTCGAAACACCTCAAGAAACACCAGTGGAGACCCACATGGAAGAAATCTCATTGCTGCTCTGACTGTGGGAAAGGTTGCACATCTTCATCAGAACTTAAAATACACCAGAGAACACACACAGGAGAGAAATCTTATAGCTGTAATCAATGTGGGAAGAGTTTTACTACATCTAGCTCTCTGACTTCACACCAGAGAATACACACAGGAGAGAAGCCTTATATCTGTGATCAATGTGGGATGAGTTTTACTACATCTAGCCAGCTGACTTCACACCAGAGAACACACACAGGAGAGAAACCTTATAGCTGTGATCAATGTGAGATGAGTTTTAATACATCAAGCTATCTGATTCGACACCAGAGAACACACACAGGAGAGAAGCCTTATAGTTGTAATCATTGTGAGAAGAGTTTTCCTACATCTAGCCAGCTGACTTCACACCAGAGAACACACACAGGAGAGAAGCCTTATACACTGCTCAAAAAAATAAAGGGAACACTTAAACAACACAATGTAACTCCAAGTCAATCACACTTCTGTGAAATCAAACTGTCCACTTAGGAAGCAACACTGATTGACAATAAATTTCACATGCTGTTGTGCAAATGGAATAGACAAAAGGTGGAAATTATAGGCAATTAGCAAGACACCCCCAATAAAGGAGTGATTCTGCAGGTGGTGACCACAGACCACTTCTCAGTTCCTATGCTTCCTGGCTGATGTTTTGGTCACTTTTGAATGCTGGCGGTGCTTTCACTCTAGTGGTAGTATGAGACGGAGTCTACAACCCACACAAGTGGCTCAGGTATTGCAGCTCATCCAGGATGGCACATCAATGCGAGCTGTGGCAAGAAGGTTTGCTGTGTCTGTCAGCGTAGTGTCCAGAGCATGGAGGCGCTACCAGGAGACAGGCCAGTACATCAGGAGACGTGGAGGAGGCCGTAGGAGGGCAACAACCCAGCAGCAGGACCACTACCTCCGCCTTTGTGCAAGGAGGAGCACTGCCAGAGCCCTGCAAAATGACCTCCAGCAGGCCACCATGTTTATATTGTAGAAGCATTGTAGTTGATTATGTGAAATGGAAGTTTTCTGTTGGGGGTGAGTAATCAAGCAAACATGTCCAACAAAAATATAGGATGTATTTGTTGTCTAAAAGGGGGAAGGTGTTACAGGCTTTGGCTTGTCCATCTCGTTAGTGGGAAGGTGTTTCACCTGAGCTGGTCCAGGTTCTATTTAAGAGTGTCTGACCCAGTGCTTCAGTTGTCTTGATAGATGTGGAGAGTCAACACCTTTAGTTGCTCCACCTTTTTGGTTTGCTTCCTGTCTTTAAGTTTGTTGTGGGTTTTTCTTTTGTTTGCCTCTTCTTGGGCAGATTTAGTGAGTCTCATGGTGGGTGTCTTTTTTGTCCCAGTTGTTGTTACTAGTCAATTTTCATTGGACACCTCCATAGTGTCTTTCAGAGCCCCTCCTAAAAAAACAAGTTATATTTTGGGTTAGATATAGCATCATATTGTTAATATTTTAAACAATGGCATTTCTTTACAATGCTCATTAGTCATTCAGTTTTTCTTCTGTTTTTTTCTCTTAAGTTTGTACTAAATATCTCTTTATTTTCATTGTTTTTTCCTGTGAAGCCATTGTGTTGCATCCATGTCTGAAATGTGCTGTATATATTAAGCTTGATTTGATTTGAACATATTGCAAAACAAATTAACCCAATGACCGACCAATCAACAGACTCTTGGTCCATCTTGGTATGAAAATCAGTCTCAATCCCACTTGTCAAGCCTGCTGAAGGCGTGGTGGAGTGGTAAACACCACCCCCGGCTATACCAGGGGCTTGAGGTGGTCTCCCACAGCTCTGCTTATGTCATGTTCTGTGGCCTTGCCGTTCCATTTCTTGACTGCCCCTGTAACACAGAAAGAAACCCATTTAGTCATATTATATAAAACACTCAAACACAGTAAATGATATGGAGCATCTATGGCCTCAATTACACCTGGCACCTAAATATGACTTCTGTCATCTGATCACTCCAAGCTGCATTAGGTTCAGATCTACCAGGATGGACCTTTGACATAGTCTGGACGCAGTCAGGCCACCGAATATGCATAAGCAATGTCAAAAGATGAGTTAGGAAAAGTACATTTTACACAAGTGACCTTCAAAATAATTTAAATGTTATTTGTCACATATGTATGTTATTGCGGGTGTAGTTAAATGCTTGTGTTTCTAGCTCCAACAGTGCAGTAATATCTAACCAAATGCTTGTGTTCCTAGCTCCAACAGTGCAGTAATATCTAACCAAATGCTTGTGTTTCTAGCTCCAACAGTGCAGTAACATCTAACTAAATGCTTGTGTTTCTAGCTCCAACAGTGCAGTAATATCTAACTAAATGCTTGTGTTCCTAGCTCCAACAGAAACACAAGCATTTAGTTAGATATTACTACTCTGTTGGAGCTATGAACACAAGCATTTAGTTAGATATTACTGCACTAACTCCAACAGTGCAGTAATATCTACCAATGTCACCACAGATACCTAATACACACAAATCTAAGTAATGGAATAAGAATAAATCAAATCAAATGTATTTATATTTATATAGCCCTTCTTACATCAGCTGATATCTCAAAGTCCTGTATAGAAACCCAGACTAAAACCCAAACAGCAAGCAATGCAGGTGTAGAAGCACGGTGGCTTGGAAAAACTCCCTAGAAAGGCCAAAACTAGGAAGAAACCTAGAGAGGAACCAGGCTATGAGGGGTGGCCAGTCCTCTTCTGGCTGTGCCGGGTGGAGATTATAACAGAACATGACCAAGATGTTCATAAATGACCAGCATGGTCATTAATAATAATCACAGTAGTTGTTGAGGGTGCAACAGGTCAGCACCTCAGGAGTAAATGCTCCTGCTGTCTCTAGAGAGTTGAAAACCGCTGGTCTGGGACAGGTAGCACGTCCGGTGAACAGGTCAGGTTTCCATAGCCGCAGGCAGAACAGTTGAAACTGGAGCAGCAGCACGGCCAGGGGACTGCAAGGAGTCATCATGCCAGGTAGTCCTGAGGCATGGTCCTAGGGCTCAGGTTCTCCGAGAGAGAGAAAGAAAGAGAGAATTAGAGAGAGCATACTTAAATTGACACAGGACACCGGATAAGACAGGAGAAATAGTCCAGATATAACAGACTGACCCTAGCCCCCTGACACAAACTACTGCAGCATAAATACTAGAGGCTGAGACAAGAGGGTTCAGGAGACACTGTGGCCCCATCCGATGATACCCCCAGACAGGGCCAAACAGGCAGGATATAACCCCACCCACTTTGCCAAAGCACAGCCCCCACACCACTAGAGGGATATCTTCAACCACCAACTTACCATCCTGGGACAAGGCCGAGTATAGCCCACAAAGATCTCCGCCATGGCACAACCCAAGGGGGGGGGGGGGGGGGGGGGGGGGGGGGGCGCTAACCCAGACAGGAAGACCACGTCAGTGACTCAACCCACTCAAGTGACTCACCCCTACTAGGGACGGCATGGAAGAGCACCAGTAAGCCAGTGACTCATATATAAATATATGGACAAGCAATGTCAGAGCGGCATAGACAGATACAGTAGAATAGGATAGAATACAGTATATACATATGAGATGAGTAATGCCAGATATGTAAACATGCAGGAGATGCACGAAGGAAAGATAGTGATGGTGCTCAGTGTTGTTGTTGTAAATGGTGGGGAATAACCAATCACGATGAGGGTGGGTAAAATGGTAAAACGTTTGAGTTCATTTTGTCCTGACATGGTCACTTTGTCTACTGTTTATTGCCACGTTGGGATGCAACCTTTGTTGTCATTTTTTAAACATTTTTTATCATTTTACCCCCGTTTTTTCTCCCCAATTTCGATCTTGTCTCATCGCTGCAACTCCCCAATGGGCTCAGGAGGCGAAGGTCGAGTCATGCGTCCTCTGAAACATGACCCGTCAAACCGCGCTTCTTAACACCCGCCCGCTTAACCCGGAAGCCAGCTGCACCAATGTGTAGGAGGAAATACCGGGCGACGCTTGGCCAATTGTGTGCCGCCCTATGGAACTCCCGATCACGGCAGGTTGTGGTAAAGCCCGGGATCGAACCCGGGTGACGCCTCTAGTGACGCCTCTAGCACTGCCATGCAGTACCTTAGACCGCTGCACCACTCGGGTCTATAGTGACGCCTCTAACACTGCGATGCAGTACCTTAGATCGCTGCACCACTCAGGTCTATAGTGACAACTCTAACACTGTGATCTAGTACCTTAGACTGCTGCACCACTCGGGTCTATAGTGACACCTCTAACACTGTGATACAGTACCTTAGACTGCTGCACCACTCGGGTCTATAGTGACACCTCTAACACTGTGATGCAGTACCTTAGACTGCTGCACCACTCGGGTCTATATAAAAACACTTATCTCCCTCACTAGCTTTAAGCACCAGCTGTCAGAGCAGCTCACAGATTACTGCACCTGTACATAGCCCATCTATAATTTAGCCCAAACAACTACCTCTTTCCCTACTGTATTTATTTCTTTATTTTGCTCCTTTGCACCCCATTATTTTTTATTTCTTCTTTGCACATTCTTCCACTGCAAATCTATCATTCCAGTGTTTTACTTGCTATATTGTATTTACTTCGCCACCATGTTTTTTTTCTCTCCCCCTTATCTCACCTCACTTGCTCACATTGTATATAGACATATTTTTCTACTGTATTATTGACTGTATGTTTGTTTTACTCCATGTGTAACTCTGTGTTGTTGTGTGTGTCAAACTGCTTTGTTTTATCTTGGCCAGGTTGCAGTTGTAAATGAGAACTTGTTCTCAACTGGCCGACCTGGTTAAACTATCATTATGACATCATAGACCTGGTTAAATAAAGGAGAAATAAATAACACATAATAATACAAAAATGTAGCAGCAGTATAGACCTAGTCTGTTCATTATATACATCTACATGATGTATTGTTACACCATGTAGGAGCAGTATAGACCTAGTCTGTTCATTATATACATCTACATGATGTATTGTTACACCATGTAGGAGCAGTATAGACCTAGTCTGTTCATTATATACATCTACATGATGTATTGTTACACCATGTAGGAGCAGTATAGACCTAGTCTGTTCATTATATACATCTACATGATGTATTGTTACACCATGTAGGAGCAGTATAGACCTAGTCTGTTCATTATATACATCTACATGATGTATTGTTACACCATGTAGGAGCAGTATAGACCTAGTCTGTTCATTATATACATCTACATGATGTATTGTTACACCATGTAGGAGCAGTATAGACCTAGTCTGTTCATTATATACATCTACATGATGTATTGTTACACCATGTAGCAGCAGTATAGACCTAGTCTGTTCATTATATACATCTACATGATGTATTGTTACACCGTGTAGGAGTAGTATAGACCTAGTCTGTTCATTATATACATCTACATGATGTATTGTTACACCATGTAGGAGCAGTATAGACCTAGTCTGTTCATTATATACATCTACATGATGTATTGTTACACCATGTAGGAGCAGTATAGACCTACAGTAGCTAGCTACTTATTTAGATTTAGTATGACTTAATGTAACTGCCTTAAATGTGCTGTAGTAAGCATTTTTTATTCGCACTAATCAATCAACACATTCCTGTCTTTGTATGTCTCAATATAATAGTATTGTTTAATTAAATCCATCTAAAATAATCTTTGTCTGAAAATAAAATATGATCCTCAACTGCGTTTCCCCTCCATTCAGCAGACGGCGATGTGCGTCTTTCAGGCGACGCTGCCAGCGTGACGTATAATCTAGTGGACGGTTCTTCATAAACAGCTCGTCAACCACCTCGGTAGCTTGCTAGCCAACATAGCCGAAAGATTCAAGCTATTTAGACGCTTTCGGTGTATATTAGCTACTGTGTTGTAGACACACTTATGTCGTATCTACTTGTTAATCTATTTAATATTACGTTATTTTGTATTAGTCAGCTATAGTAGCTGACTGGTTAAGTTAGCACTAGCCTAGTCGCTAATGATAGCTAGCTAACATCCCCGAACATGAGGTCAGTAAGCTTCTCCCCTCTTGTTCAAGAAGAGGCGGTCTGCTGGACGGAGAAAGAATCTCTGGGGCAGAACATTGTCGTGAAAGAGGAGAAGGAAGAAGAGGATGTCACAGTAAAACAAGAAGTAGAGGGTGAGGCTGTTACAGTGAAAGAAGAAGAGAAAGACGTTACAGTGAAAGAAGAGAAAGACGCGTTCAGAGTGAAAGAGGAGGAAGCAGTTTTTGGAGTGAAGAAGGAAGGGGAGATTACTGTCACATTGGAAGATGAAGAGGAGATAGGAGATCTGATTAACACCAGTAAGTACCGCCTTAAATGTGTTTTTAACTTTGGGTATTCGTAGTTGGCTCGTCAATACCTCTTCAACGGAGGGCCCAGGATGATGACTGATATGTCTAGAATCAGACGACGTAGAGAGCAAGCTACCCCTTGTTTTCTCTGTTCCGTTTCCAAAAAGTGACTTAACATATATATTTGAGAAGGGTCTATCTGCTGACCGCAGACTGGGGGGCACGGCATGTAGTGATTTTCATGTAGTGATGATTTACTACACACCGTGCCCCCCAATAGTGCCATGCGAGAGTTGGGTTGGCTACACCAAAGATTATGGATATACTGACAAGATGTCTCCGCCCTAACAAGGGGAGTCGTTGTCCACAAAGCGGCACTGCGGGTTGTCTCGCTCCCGCCTATCCATTCTTTGGATTGGTGGATTCATCTTATTATTGTAATCTATTGTTTATATTCTATGAGGGTTGTTGTCAACTGCCTGTATTCAATGGAGAGAGATGCTAAGCTACTAGCATGAATATGCACCGCCTGTATTCAATGGAGAGAGATGCTAAGCTACTAGCATGAATATGCACCGCCTGTATTCAATGGAGAGAGATGCTAAGCTACTAGCATGAATATGCATAGCGATCTGGAGACAACTCCTATAGTGTTTTTATCAAAGTTGTCGGTATGTCACGTGTCCACATAACAACGTAAGCATTACGAAACTTCTGTTGGTTCAAGTAAACCTCACGTAGCAAATATGCCATTCATTTTGTTGTTGACCAAATTGACACTTTCCACATTGTGTTGATAATTGTTTCCACTTGGATACAACCTACTGTAACCTACTGGCATGACCTAGAGAGATACATCCTACTGTAACCTACTGGCATGACCTCGAGAGTTACAACCTACTGTAACCTACTGGCATGACCTAGAGAGATACAACCTACTGTAGCATATTTGCATGACCTAGAGAGATACAACCTAATGTAACCTACTGGCATGACCTAGAGAGATACATCCTAATGTAACCTACTGGCATGACCTAGAGAGTTACAACCTACTGTAGCCTACTGGCATGACCTAGAGAGTTACAACCTACTGAAGCCTACTGGCATGACCTAGAGAGATACAACCTACTGTAGCCTACTGGCGTGACCTAGAGAGATACAACCTACTGTAGCCTACTGGCATGACCTAGAGAGATACAACCTACTGTAGCCTACTGGCATGACCTAGAGAGTTACAACCTACTGTAACCTACTGGCTTGACCTAGAGAGTTACAACCTGCTGTAACCTACTGGCATGACCTAGAGAGTTACACCCTACTGTAGCCTACTGGCATGACCTAGAGAGCTAAAGTTGTTCAATACCTGGATTTTAAATGAATATTTTCCAGTAATAATGATAATATGTGTCTTCCTATCTACATGTGGGATCCCTCTCCTATGTCTTCCTCTCTACACCAATAATAGACAACTACTATGGGTCTCCCAATCACGGCCTGGTGTGATACAGCCTGGATTGGAACCAGGGACTGTAGTGACACCTCTTGCACTGAGATGCAGTGGCTTAGACCGCTGCGTCCGTGTGTATGTTTAACTTTTTAACTGTACTAGAATGTTAAAAGGCCGCTAAAATTTTAAATATCGGTTATCGGTATCGTTTTTTGGGGCAAGGAAAATACTGGCCAAAAATGATATATCGGTGCATCCCATTATTTTAAAATTGATTATTATTTTTTAAATCCTCATCAATCTACACACAATACCCCATAATGCCATCACAATAGCCCATAATGCCATCACAATACCCCTTAATGCCAAATCAAAAACAGGTTTAGATTTTTTGCAAATGTATTAAAACTATTCCCCAGGATAACTAGTCTGAGTAATGTAAGATGTAAGATCCCAGGATAACTAACTAACTTTGTTCTGAAGTGTCTTTCTTATATCTAAGATATGTAAAAAATTATATCTATTTTTTTACATGTCTTTAAGTCTTTAACCCCCTTTTTTTGTCACTTAAGTCTTTCCCCATTTTGTTACGTTACAGCCTTATTCTACAATGGATTAAAAAAATAAAAATCCTCAGTCTACACACAATACCCCATAATGACAAAGAGAAAATAGGTTTGGAGAATTTTTTAAACATTTATTAAAAATAAAAAACAGAAATACCTTATTTACATAAGTATTCAGACCCTTTGCTGTGAGAATTGAAATTGACCTCAGGTGCATCCTGTTTCCAATGATCATCGTTGAGATGTTTCTACAACTTGTTTGGAGTCCACCTGTGGTAAATTAAATTGATTGGATATGATTTGGAAAGGCACACACCTGTCTGGCTACCACAGCATTTTGAAGCGATACGCCATCCCATCTGGTTTGCGCTTAGTGGGACTATCATTTGTTTTTCAACAGGACAATGAACCAACACACCTCCAGGCTGTGTAAGGGCTATTTTACCAAAAAGGAGAGTGATGAGTGCTGCATCAGATAACCTGGCCTTCACAATCACCTGACCTCAACCCAATTGAGATGGTTTGGGATGAGTTGGACCACAGAGTGAAGGAAAAGCAGCCAACAAGTGCTCAGCATATGTGGGAACTCCTTCAAGACTGTTGGAAAAGCATTCTAGGTGAAGCTGGTTAAGAGAATGCCAAGAGTGTGCAAAGCTGTCATCAAGGCAAAGGGTTGCTACTTTGAAAAATCTAAAATATATTTAGAATTGTTTACCACTTTTTTTGGTTACTACATGATTCCATATGTGTTATTTCATAGTTTTGATTTCTTCACGATTATTCTACAATGTAGATAAAATGGTAAAACAAATCATTATAACCCTTGAATGAGTAGGTGTGTCCACTCGTTTGACTGGTAATGTATATCTCATGAATGTTTTTACATTCAGTTACATGAAGTCACTTTCTTACCACTTCTTCCATAGTCAAACATGTAAGGAAAGATTTTTTTAAATCAAAAGGGATGCTGTCAAAAATGTATTGAATTCAAATGGATTTACCCAGCCTACAAAGCACTACAGCCACTCTGTGATGACCAGTTCTGCTCTTTTATTGAGGGATCTAGTCTAGATTAAACTTCATAGGAAGACAGTTTTATCATGTGGAGGTTTCATTTCGGTCTCTGTTTAACGACATACTATGTGTGTCTTTGCAAGGAGAGAAACCAGACTCTCACTCTGACAGCGGGAAGAGTCCTTCAGGGGAACCAGACCCAGAGACGCCCAAACCAGCGAGACTGCTCCCACTGTGAAAATAGTTTTTGCTGGTTAGGGAACCTAAAACTGCATGAGAGGACACACACGGGAGAAAAGCCTTACCACTGTTCCCACTGTGGAATGAGTTTTATTCAGTTATGGGACCTACAAACTCATGAGAGGATACACACAGGAGAAAAGCCTTACCAATGCTCCCAGTGTAGAAAGAGTTGTACTATGTTAACTAACCTGAAAAGGCATGAGAGAATACACACAGGAGAAAAGCATTTTCTGCTCCCAGTGAAAAAAAAGATTTTCACGAATGGCGTACCTTATAGCTCATGAGAGGATACAGAGGAGAAAAGCCTTTCCAATGCTCCCAGTCTGGAAAGGGTTTTACCTGGTCAAGTAGCCTGAAGGAGCATAAGAGGATAAACACGGTAAAGTCCTACCACTGCTCTCTCTGTGGAAGAACATTCAGAGATCCTGAAATCAAATGAGAGAATAGAAAGGCTGTATTCTGACTTATATTTTTGACTGAGAAGTTGTGTTTTTTGTTTGTGCCACATGAAATCATATTGTGTATGATTACACCTGTCTATATAATGTCCAACAGTTGACAATGCATGTCAGAGCAAACACCAAGCAAAGAGGTCGAATAAATTGTCCTTAGAGCTCCGACACAGGATTGTGTCGAGGCACAGATCTGGGGAATGGTACCAAAAAATGTCTGCAACATTGAAAGTCCCCAAGAACACAGTGGCCACCATCATTTTTCAATGGAAGAAGTTTGGAAGACTCTTCCTAGAGCTGGCCACCTGGCCAAACTACGCAATCGGGGGAGAAGGGCCTTTGTCAGGGAGGTGACCAAGAACGCGATGGTTAATCTGACAGAGCTCTAGAGTTCCTCTGTTGAGATGGGAGAACCTTCCGGAAGGACAACCATCTCTGCAGCACTCCACCAATCAGGCATTTGTGGTAGAGTGGCCAGACGGAAGCCACTCCTCAGTAAAAGGCACCTAACAGCCCGCTTGGAGTTTGCCAAAAAGGCACCTAAAGGACTCTCAGACCATGAGAAACAAGATTCTCTGGTCTGATGAAACCAAGATTGAACTCTTTGGCCTGAATGCCTTTTGGAAACCTCCAAGCTGGCTATCATGTGCCTTATATTAAGGTATATACATATAGATATATATACATATATATATATATAGTCTGTTCAACCTCTCTTTCGTATCGTCCGAGATTCCTAGAGATTGTAAAGCTGCCGTGGTCATCCCCCTCTCCAAAGGGTGTGACACTCTAGACCCAAACTTTTACAGACCTATATCCATCCTGCCCTGCCTTTCTAAAGTCTTCGAAAGCCAAGTTAACAAACAAGATCACTGACCATTTCGAATCCCACTGTACCTTCTTCGCTGTGAAATCCGGTTTCCGAGCTGGTCACGGGTGCACGTCAGCCACGCTCAAGGTACTAAACGATATCAGAACCGCCATCGATAAAAGACAGTACTGTGCAGCCGTCTTCATCGACCTGGCCAAGGCTTTTGACTCTGTCAATCACCATATTCTTATCAGCAGACTCAACAGCCGATAAGAACAACCGATCAATCAACAACCGATCGCTGCCCACACCCGCCCGACTAGCACCACTACTCTGGACGGTTCTGACTTAGAATATGTGGACAACTATAAATATCTAGGTGTCTGGCTAGACTGTAAACTCTCCTTCCAGACTAATATTAAGCATTTCCAATCCAAAATTAAATCTAGAATTGGCTTCCTATTTCGCAACAAAGCCTCCTTCACTCACACTGCCAAACATACCCTCGTAAAACTGACTATCCTACCGAACCTTGACTTCGGCGATTTCATTTTCAAAATAGCCTCCAACACTCTACACAGCAAACTGGATACAGTCTATCACAGTGCCACCCGTTTTGTCACCAAAGCCCCATATACCACTGCTCTCGTCGGCTGGCCCTTGCTACATATTCGTCGCCAAACCCACTGTCTCCAGGTCATCTATAAGTCTTTGCTAGGCCGCCTTAACTCAGAATACTGGTCACCATAGCAACACCCACCCATAGAACGCGCTCCAGGAAGTATATCTCACTGGTCATCCACAAAACCAACACCTCCTTTGGCCGCCTTTCCTTCCAGTTCTCTGCTGCCAATAACTGGAACGAATTGCAAAAATCGCTGAAGTAGGAGACATATCTCCCTCACTAACTTTAAGCATCAGCTATCTGAGCAGCTTACCGATCGCTGCAGCTGTACACAGCCCATCTGTAAATAGCTCATACAACTGCCTACCTCATCCCCATGTTTTATTAACTTTTTTTGCTCTTTTGCACACCAGTATTTCTACTTGCACATCATCATCTGCACATCTATCACTCCAGTGTTAATTTGTAATTACTTCGCTACTAAGGCCTATTTATTGCCTTACCTCCTTACTCCATTTGCACACACTGTATATAGACTTTCTATTGTGTTATTGACTCTACGTTTGTTTATCCCAAGTGTATGTAACTCTGTTGTTTTTTTGTCGCTTTGCTTTATCTTGGCCAGGTCGCAGTTGTAAATGAGAACTTGTTCTCGACTGGCCTACCTGGTTAAATAAAGGTGAAATACAAAGAAATCTTAACTTTATTAGCAACACCCAAATGTATACTGTCATTAACGCGGTTCTTCAATAATTACACATAATTCTAAATACTGTAGCAAACATTTATATTAACCAGGACATTCAAACGAGCCTTACAATTATAATCCAAAGTAGTGTGAAATGTACTCATAATCAACCTGGAAATAGAGGTTACTCCCCTGAGTTTTCCCCCATTCACATTCAGAATACATTGTGAAAAACTAAAAGCTTTGCTCACCATTTTTGCTCCAGGCAGATATACTACATCCATAACTTGTGGTTTCCTCATTAGCAGATATACTACATCCATTACTATCGGTTTCCTCATTAGCGGGGAGGTGTTTCTGCAATCAAATTGTGTGCGCATCGCCCTTGTGCCGCAATTTTATTAAACACAGAAAGGGGCCTATATTGGAGACCAAAAGTCGTCTGGCACACTGCTTAGAGTTTCAACAACATGAATAACTTATTTCTAGTCTACAATCGTTGATGTTACTACTAAAATAAGACTATTCTTGCTCATTTTAAGACAATTGTCAAATAATTTTAACATTCATTACAGACGTCAATTGTTGTACAACATCATGGCTACGCTGTTGGCATCACCTTTTACAGTGGATTTCCATTGTTGTGGGCCTTTAATCATCTGACTTTGTTGTTCGCACAGGAGAGAGACGGGACTACCGTGGGTCCTCTGGGGAGCCTCAACAACCTCATGATGCTGACGAGGCAGAGAAGAGTCTCTCCAGATCAGAACACTTCAATAAACACCAGCAGAGATCCACAGGGAAGAGAACTCACTGCTGCTCTGACTGTGGGAAGAGATTCACCTCATCAGAAATTACAATTCATCAAAGGATCCACACAGGAGAGAAATCTAATAGCTGTGATCAATGTGGGAAGAGTTTTGGTCAATCTTGCCATCTGACTCAACACCAGAGAACACACACAGGAGAGAAACCTTATAGCTGTGGTCAATGTGGGAAGAGTTTTGGTCAATCTTGCCATCTGACTCAACACCAGAGAACACACACAGGAGAGAAACCTTATAGTTGTGATCAATGTGGGAAGAGTTTTACTAAATCCGGCTATCTGACAGTGCACCAGAGAACACACACAGGAGAGAAACCTTATAGTTGTAATCATTGTGGGAAGAGTTTTAATACATCTGGCACTCTGAATGTACACCAGAGAACACACACAGGAGAGAAATCTTATAGCTGTGATCAATGTGGGAAGAGTTTTACTACATCTGGCTCTCTGACAGTGCACCAGAGAACACACACAGGAGAGAAACCTTATAGCTGTAATCAATGTGGGAAGAGTTTTACTACATCTAGCCATCTGACTCCACACCAGAGAACACACACAGGAGAGAAACCTTTTAGCTGTGATCAATGTGGGATGAGTTTTTCTACATCAAGCTCTCTGACTATACACCAGAGAACACACACAGGAGAGAAATCTTATAGTTGTAATCATTGTGAAAAGAGTTTTCCTACATCTAGCCAGCTGACTTCACACCAGAGAACACACACAGGAGAGAAACCGTATAGCTGTGATCAATGTGGGATGAGTTTTACTACATCAAGTCATCTGATTCGACACCAGAGAACACATACAGGAGAGAAACCTCATAGCTGTAATCAATGTGACAAGAGATACTCTAATAAAAGGTGTCTGATCAAACATCAGAAAATACATACATGAAGAAGTTGTTTCATGATATCAATGAAATGATGTCACAATGTAGAATGTTTTAACATTGTAGTATGACTATTTTAATGATGTCACAATATAGAATGTTTTAACATTGTAGAAGGAGTATTTTAATGATGTTCTACCTTATCCTTATCGTTTACCCTGTTTAATTGATCGCAGCATGATATGGATATTAGCCTCAGGGGAAAATCCAGGCTCTGAGTTGAAAGAGTATTATTTAACAAAAAGTGACAAACTAAAAAACAGCTGTGTTACATTTACTGCGTTGGTGACCCACTTTAATCAAAATGCAGCACTTCAAAATGTAGCTAGCTGTTTTCTACAAGTTGAAAAGCTGCTTGTTTAAAAAAATACATGTAATATGATAATTGTTGCAGATGTTTGTGTATACACACACATGAATAATAATAAATTGGTCTATAATCAATTTCATTAACAATCTGACATCACTCCAGTATTTCTTGACAACATTCAAATGCTAATTGTCTTTATTCCACTACTGAAGAAGCACGACTCAAATCACCTCATATTTCAAACATTCAGCCTGACAAAAGATACATGTTTTATTATTCCATGCCTCATCATTAAGTTAATTATTGCCAATACATATTAACAAAGGGGTGTACATTTGGTTTTTATATTTCATATTTACAATTCATGTAATAATTATTTATGCAACCAGCTGACCATTTTTGGGGTACAATTATATTGACAATGTTGCTCTGCTTTTAGAATATCAGGATTAATTCTCAGATGTGCCAAACCAAATGCATGACATTGGGGACTGGGCCCCGATCCAACAACATGCCTATCGAGTGAACCCTGAAAGAGAGAGAGAAGTAAGGTGGAAAGTTACTACGGATATTGCAGGAGTTGGTTGCTGATTGTCTCAAGGGTGGGCAGTCAACAAGTTTTGCGTTGAGCCAGTGCGTTGCCATGGATCACAATTTATTTTGACTGCACGTTTTTCCGTATTGGAGATGAGTTTGGAGACAACTGTTTGGGCTCGTTTCAAGGGGACCAGAGTTCTAGAAGCTAGTGAGTTTTAGGAAGACGAGAGTTCTAGAAGCTAGTGAGTTTTAGGAAGACGAGAGTTCTAGAAGCTAGTGAGTTTTAGGAAGATGAGAGTTCTAGAAGCTAGTGAGTTTTAGGAAGATGAGAGTTCTAGAAGCTAGTGAGTTTTAGGAAGACGAGAGTTCTAGAAGCTAGTGAGTTTTAGGAAGATGAGAGTTCTAGAAGCTAGTGAGTTTTAGGAAGACGAGAGTTCTAGAAGCTAGTGAGTTTTAGGAAGACGAGAGTTCTAGAAGCTAGTGAGTTTTAGGAAGACGAGAGTTCTAGAAGCTAGTGAGTTTTAGGATTCTATTGAAAGAAGAATAATTAAAAAAATAACACTATTATTATTATTATATTTATTATTATTATTATTTAGAAATATGTGTTTTTTCTTGTTTATTGTTGACAGCCAGTAGACACCATGTTTATATTGTAGAAGTATTGTAGTTGATTATGTGAAATGGAAGTTTTCTGTTGGTGGTGAGCAAACATGTCCAAAAAAAAATATAGGATGTATTTGTTGTCTAAAGGGGGAAGGTGTTACAGGCTTTGGCTTGTCCATCTCGTTAGTGGGAAGGTGTTTCACCTGAGCTGGTCCAGGTTCTATTTAAGAGTGTCTGGCCCAGTGCTCCAGTTGTCTTGATAGATGTGGAGAGTCAACACCTTTAGTTGCTCCACCTTTTTGGTTTGCGTCCTGTCTTTAAGTTAGTTGTGGGTTTTTCTTTTGTTTGCCTCATCTTGGGCAGATTTAGTGGGTCTCATGGTGGGTGTCTTTTATGTCCCAGTTGTTGTTACTAGTCAACTTTCAGTGGACACTCAGAGCAAAACTGCAACATTATGTTATAATACTTTTATTGGATCAAATGGTTGTTTTATGCAACAGAATAGAGGGTTCTTAGAACTATTGTGTCTGTGTTCTACTGAGGATGGGCCTCTGGGAGATAACACTGACAGGAGATTTACAATGTCTTTTGGGTGATAAAACCTAAAGAGACCGCATTCCAGATTATGAGTTAATGTTTCTGTTCTATATGGTACCAGGGAGAGACGACCCCAGGGCCAGACCCTGGTCTCTACACAAAGAGTACTGTTTTTACAGCAGATACTGTCTGCTGAGAATTATTAGTATCTTTCATACAAATCTTAACCTTGTGACCCGTTCTATACATCTGTTGTTCGTCATGTAGGTTGAACGACCTTTGTACTTTTGTCTTGTCGCTCTCAACGAATCATCTGGGGGTGATTTGTCAACCAGCCATCATCGTACAGCACTCAATTGATTAACTTTATATTTGCGTGTTGTATTGACCTGCTCTCTTATTAATAAGTGAATAAAGATTTAGTTTAAGAATAACTCTGACTTGTGTGATAAGTTTGTCTCTCCTCATTTGATATGAAAGAAATTAACCACATTTGGCAAAGGGGATGTGAATCTTGACTTGGTGACCGCTGCTGACGACCTGGGTAAATGACCTGGCTCCTGACGACCTGGGTAAATGACCTGGCTCCTGACTACCTGTGTAAATGACCTGGCTCCTGACTACCTGTGTAAATGACCTGGCTCCTGACTACCTGAGTAAATTACCTGGCTCCTGATGACCTGGGTAAATGACCTGGGTAAATGACCTTGCTCCTGATGACCTGGCTCCTGACTACCTGGGTAAATGACCTGGCTCCTGATGACCTGGGGAAATGACCTGGCTCCTGACAACCTGGGCAAATTACCTGGGTAAATGACCTGGCTACTGACGACCTGGGTAAATGACCTTGCTCCTGACGACCTGGGTAAATGACCTGGCTCCTGATGACCTGGGTAAATGACCTGGCTCCTGATGACCTAGGTAAATGACCTGGCTCCTGACGATCTGGGTAAATGACCTGGCTCCTGAGGACCTGGGTAAATGACCTGGTTCCTGACTACCTGGGTAAATGACCTGGGTAAATGACCTTGCTCCTGACGACCTGGGTAAATGACCTGGCTCCTGATGACCTGGGTAAATGACCTGGCTCCTGACGACCTAGGTAAATTACCTGGCTCCTGACGATCTGGGTAAATGACCTGGCTCCTGACGACCTGGGTAAATGACCTGGCTCCTGACGACCTGGGTAAATGACCTGGCTCCTGACGACCTGGGTAAATGACCTGGCTCCTGACGACCTGGGTAAATGACCTGGGTAAATGACCTGGCTCCTGACGACCTGGGTAAATGACCTGGCTCCTGACGACCTGGGTAAATGACCTGAGTAAATGACCTGGCTCCTGCTGACCTGGGTAAAAGACCTGGCTCCTGATGACCTGGGTAAATGACCTGGCTCCTGATGACCTGGGTAAATGACCTGAGTAAATGACCTGGCTCCTGCTGACCTGGGTAAATGACCTGGCTCCTGATGACCTGGGTAAATGGCCTGGCTCCTGACGACCTGGGTAAATGACCTGGCTCCTGATGACCTGGGTAAATGACCTTGCTCCTGACGACCTGGGTAAATGACCTGGCTCCTGATGACCTGGGTAAATGACCTGGCTCCTGATGACCTAGGTAAATGACCTGGCTCCTGACGATCTGGGTAAATGACCTGGCTCCTGAGGACCTGGGTAAATGACCTGGTTCCTGACGACCTGGGTAAATGACCTGGGTAAATGACCTTGCTCCTGACGACCTGGGTAAATGACCTGGCTCCTGATGACCTGGGTAAATGACCTGGCTCCTGACGACCTAGGTAAATTACCTGGCTCCTGACGATCTGGGTAAATGACCTGGCTCCTGACGACCTGGGTAAATGACCTGGCTCCTGTGAACCTGGGTAAATGACCTGGCTCCTGACGACCTGGGTAAATGACCTGGGTAAATGACCTGGCTCCTGACGACCTGGGTAAATGACCTGGCTCCTGATGACCTGGGTAAATGACCTGAGTAAATGACCTGGCTCCTGCTGACCTGGGTAAATGACCTGGCTCCTGATGACCTGGGTAAATGACCTGGCTCCTGATGACCTAGGTAAATGACCTGGCTCCTGACGATCTGGGTAAATGACCTGGCTCCTGAGGACCTGGGTAAATGACCCGGCTCCTGAGGACCTGGGTAAATGACCTGGGTAAATGACCTTGCTCCTGACGACCTGGGTAAATGACCTGGCTCCTGATGACCTGGGTAAATGACCTGGCTCCTGACGACCTAGGTAAATTACCTGGCTCCTGACGACCTAGGTAAATTACCTGGCTCCTGACGATCTGGGTAAATGACCTGGCTCCTGACGACCTGGGTAAATGACCTGGCTCCTGTGAACCTGGGTAAATGACCTGGCTCCTGACGACCTGGGTAAATGACCTGGGTAAATGACCTGGCTCCTGACGACCTGGGTAAATGACCTGGCTCCTGATGACCTGGGTAAATGACCTGAGTAAATGACCTGGCTCCTGCTGACCTGGGTAAATGACCTGGCTCCTGATGACCTGGGTAAATGACCTGGCTCCTGATGACCTGGGTAAATGACCTGAGTAAATGACCTGGCTCCTGCTGACCTGGGTAAATGACCTGGCTCCTGATGACCTGGGTAAATGGCCTGGCTCCTGACGACCTGGGTAAATGACCTGGGTAAATGACCTGGCTCCTGACGACCTGGGTAAATGACCTGGCTCCTGACGACCTGGGTAAATGGCCTGGCTCCTGACGACCTGGGTAAATGACCTGGCTCCTGACGACCTGGGTAAATGACCTGGCTCCTGACGACCTGGGTAAATGACCTGGTTCCTGACAACATGGCTAAATGACCTGGCTCCTGACGACCTGGGTAAATGACCTGGCTCCTGACGACCTGGGTAAATGACCTGGCTCCTGACGACCTGGGTAAATGACCTGGCTCCTGACTACCTGGGTAAATGACCTGGCTCCTGATGACCTGGGTAAATGACCTGAGTAAATGACCTGGCTCCTGCTGACCTGGGTAAATGACCTGGCTCCTGATGACCTGGGTAAATGGCCTGGCTCCTGATGACCTGGGTAAATGACCTGGCTCCTGATGACCTAGGTAAATGACCTGGCTCCTGACGACCTGGGTAAATGACCTGGCTCCTGATGACCTGGGTAAATGGCCTGGCTCCTGATGACTTGGGTAAATGACCTAGCTCCTGATGACCTAGGTAAATGACCTGGCTCCTGACTACCTGGGTAAATGACCTGGCTCCTGACGACCTGGGTAAATGGCCTGGCTCCTGACGACCTGGGTAAATGACCTGGCTCCTGACGACCTGGGTAAATGACCTGGCTCCTGATGACCTGGGTAAATGACCTGGCTCCTGATGACCTGGGTAAATGGTGCACAAGGGATCCCTCAAACTTGGGATCTCAGGGAGACCACACTACGGGAACGGAGCCGATGGACCCACCTTTGATCTGAGATGCAGCGAGCCGAGTGAATACCACATCTCGGACCTAGTTTAAAAAACGAGGTGAGCGAAACACGCAAAGTGGAGTTTTTATCAAAACCTCGTAGGCTCTGAGTGTTCCAGTGTGAGGGCGGTCACCTTGGAGGTGTAAACAGGGCTCAGTCAGGAGGCTCTGAGTGTGTATTCCTGTGTGGAGGTGTAAACAGGGCCGAGTCAGGGGGCTCTGAGTGTGTATTCCAGTGTGAGGGGGGTCATCTTGGAGGTGTAAACAGGGCCCAGTCAGGAGGCTCTGAGTGTTCCAGTGTGAGGGGGGGCACCTTGGAGGTGTAGACAGGGCCGAGTCAGGAGGCTCTGAGTGTGTGTTCCAGTGTGAGTGGGGTCACCTTGGAGGTGTAAACAGGGCCCAGTCAGGAGGCTCTGAGTGTGTGTTCCAGTGTGAGGGGGTCACCTTGGAGGTGTAAACAGGGCCCAGTCAGGAGGCTCTGAGTGTGTATTCCTGTGTGGAGGTGTAAACAGGGCCCAGTCAGGAGGCTCTGAGTGTTCCAGTGTGCGGGGGGTCACCTTGGAGGTGTAGACAGGCCGAGTCAGGAGGCTCTGAGTATTCCAGTGTGAAGGGGGTCACCTTGGAGGTGTAGACAGGGCCGAGTCAGTGGAGGATGATCTGAGAGTCAGTCGACTCAAAGACATCTATCATTGGTCGGTTGCGGGCAACCTAGCGCCATCCTGACACTGAAATAAAAAATACAGCCCTAGCAGAGCCCCAAGTCCCATAGGGATGTCCTCGAGGGCGTGGATGTTCTCTCCTTCAAAGGCCAGCGGGATTTCACTCTCATATCCATTCCCTGGACTTGATTCATTTCTGAGAAGATCTGAAAAGAATTGCTGCTGTGGTCTCGAGTCCTAGTAAAGTAAAGCAATGACCTTACTACACTTGCTAATTTTATTACAAAATACATTAGAGAAAGGGAAGGAATAAGAGAAAATCCCTCTTCTGTATTGTCCTTCAGGGACTGTCAAAATAGCAGGATGATGTCCTCACCCCTGCCTTGCCTCTCGACCTCTGATGGTCCTTGAATTATCTTTTTGTCTATATCCATTCCATGGACTTGATTCATTTCTGAGAAGATCTGAAAAGATAATTTGCACACATTTGTATGCTAAGAGATTTCAGTTTGTATTGACTGCTATGTAGGTTAAATGTACACTTCAAATGCAGCTGTCCTACAACATATCTGTACCTTCTTCTTGATCCCAATTGCATTGTGTCCATGTTCTGTCCTATAAGAATTTCAAAGGAAGAGAAAATGTGTCAAAGAATAGTCTTACAAGCATTAAAACATATATATATATATATATATATATATATATAAATAAATAAATATTGAAAGATAAATGGCATTGACATACAATGTAATGTAAAATAGAACATATTGGAGAAAGCACTAGCCAATATAGTACTGCCATACAGGCCTAATATCACATTTCAATATATCTTTGTACACATATTGTTCAATATTTTATCAGGCTGACTTGAAAGATTATACGCAACATTTTGCTGCGTGGCAATACTGTGTTTGGATTCTGAAGGGCATTTATACAAAAGAGGTAGTCTAGACACTGTATTAATACCATTATGCATTTGAATCCCATCTACAGCTTCCATCTAAGATATTAATTTCCCTCCACAAGGGGGCGTACATGTAACGTTTCCAAAATGGGATAGTATTGTCCATGTAACGTTTCCAAAATGGGATAGTATCGTCCATGTAACGTTTCCAAAATGGGATAGTATTGTACATGTAACGTTTCCAAAATGGGATAGTATTGTTCATGTAACGTTTCCAAAATGAGATAGTATTGTCCATGTAACGTTATGCCCCCTTGTGAGTTAATAGTATTGCATGCTGTAGCAGGCTATATAAAGAGGAAGACCTCCATTGACGATTCAGTTCGTTGTAACATCTCGTCTGGACAGGTCACCGTCCTTAGTTAGTTAGTTAACGTTAGCTAGTTCATTATCACAAAAGTGAGAACTGCTCTAGATTGGAAACTTACGTTAATGAGTGTAAAGCCATGTTGGCTTTATGGCAACGATATTCAATATAGGGTAAAGAATATAGTTGAGGGAAATAATCCAAACCTAGCTGTGCCTAGTTAGGACATAACGTTAGCTAGCTAGATAACGGTACTGTACTGTAGCTCATACAACGTCGACGGTCAAACCCGGCTTTCTAATATTTACGGTAATTAACTATAGTAACGTTATGGAAGCTATTCGCAGAAAACCATCATTGTCTTCGTTATTCATTATTACTATGCTATATTATTATATAAATTATTTCTAGACATATTTAGAGCCAAACATCAACCCAACCTAACCTTTTTAACTTGTTGTCGCAGCCAAACTTGTCACCATCGTTTTCAGTTGTAATTGCAAAGTTCCCGGAAGAAGTTGTAGCGGTATTAATTAGAGAAAGGTAAAGAAGATTGTTCGGGCGCCAGGCAGGTATTAACCCTGCCGAAAGGAAAATAGTAGAATAGAGAGAGTACCACTACCAGACCCACACACATCAACAGAAGAGACTGCCTAGAGTGTAGCCTATTGACCAGATAGCCAGCGGAGAGAAAAAAGAATACACACCCTATAGATCCCACATCACATCCGTCCTTCCACAATTATTGGTAACCCCACCAAACAGACCCAAACAATCAGACCCAAACATACCTCATAACAATAATGGCAGAGCAAATAAACAGCAACTTCATACAATAATGAATGAACCCAGTCATCACACAGAGGATTTGCAATAGTTTGTATTTTCTTCTTGGGAAGGAGTGCAGAGGGTATGAATGTGTGGTGTTCATATACACACTAGTCCAGTTCCAATGAAACTTCAATGTACTTAGGAAATAGAGTCGGTTGCAGTGTAAAGCACTGGAACATAGCGTGAAGAGAAAGAGAGAAAGAGAACAAGAGAGGGCTTAGCTGTGGTCTGGAGGGTGCAGGTATCCGGTCTGAATGTCCGATGGTAGGTTGGGTGGTAGTTGAACGCTTCGCAACAAATGTTGCTACTAATACATTTGATCCATAACCATCGCGGTCCCAAATGACAACAACCACGTCGTCGAGCGATCACACCGAGGATTGATCCAAAAAACTGTACCACCACATACGGTGAAGACAAACAAAAAAAACTCTGCAGCATAGCACACACAAACCAAACTGTCGCACCAACAATAGCTCCTCTCCAATAGAGCTTAACGAGCTCTTTTATCTCCTCCTTATGTGCTCTTAAAATGGCAGCGCACTTAAGTGCAGGATTTCGCCACAAAGTCCAGCAACAACGGAGGTTCCTCGATGAACCCACCTTCTAACAAGTTCTTTGAAGAACCTTTTGGGGCTGTTTTTCATTGACCAAGAACCCTACGGTTCTTAGGGGATCTGAGAACAACTCCAGTTGAACCCTTCATTTTTAGAGTTGTAGTCGGCTCTATTTACTCTCAGATTCAACACATGATGATTAGCATCAACGATCAAGTCAGCTGCTGCTGCTCCAATACAGTATGAGGTGAGACGTTGAACTGACGTTGAACCGGGCAGGCAGCTGCTGCTGCTCCAATACAGTATGAGGTGAGACGGTGAACTGATGTTGAACCGGGCAGTCAGCTGCTGCTGCTCCAATACAGTAGGAGGTGAGACGGTGAACTGACGTTGAATCGGGCAGTCAGTCATTCATTCTGTACTATGAGTCTGGTCTATCATTGTTGGTATTGAAAAAGCCTACTGCACATTGTGGTGGAAATTCTAACCAATCAGGAGAGACCTTGTCATTTCTTCAAACAATCAACCTTTATTTGATAAGAATTGCAATAATGTAGCTGGTCAGCCCTACACTCTGAGGTGGAATGCCGAGAGCTCGATGACATAAGGAGTTCAGAAGCCTTATATAGTCAAACTATCTTGTGCATATAGAAAACACGTGATCTTGGTATGTGTCCGTGTGTGGAGAACGAGACAGACTAACTGTGAATTGGTCGTCTCGTTCTGTAGCAACAGCTAGTTATTCTAGTTTTCCAGTGAGGTGTCAAAACAACAGGAAATCACTCTAGACACAGTTCCTCTGAAGTAGATCAATGGTTCCCCGAATTGGGGCAAGCGCCCTTGGCCTGTCTGTCCAGAGGGTGTGTCTAGAGATGGAGATAAATCAGATCCAGCCTGAACTGTGTGATGTAGTAGGGAGTTGTAGTTTCTCTAGAGATAAATCAGACCCAGCCTGAACTGTGTGATGTAGTAGGGAGTTGTAGTTTCTCATGAGATAAATCAGATCCAGACTGAACTGTGTGATGTAGTAGGGAGTTGTAGTTTCTCTAGAGATAAATCAGATCCAGCCTGAACTGTGTGATGTAGTAGGGAGTTGTAGTTTCTCTAGAGATAAATCAGATCCAGCCTGAACTGTGTGATGTAGTAGGGAGTTGTAGTTTCTCTAGAGATAAATCAGATCCAGCCTGAACTGTGTGATGTAGTAGGGAGTTGTAGTTTCTCTAGAGATAAATCAGATCCAGACTGAACTGTGTGATGTAGTAGGGAGTTGTAGTTTCCAACAGGCCAATAATATACATAGTTTAGCGAATAAAACGTATTTAACTACAGTGACCATAATCCACTGCGTGCCTACTTGTCTTGTCTGTGTTTCTTTTACACCTGCTCTGTAAAAGAGAGAGAAGAATGTACGATGGTCAATGCAATCAGGGATCCTTGGGACATCCCTACCCTAACCCCTACCTTAACCATTTTAAATGTAAACTTCAATGGGCTAGGGACGTCCCAAGGATGTATCTCTACCTGAAATTGAAAATACATGATCTAAGTGATAGATAGTTGGTATTCAGCAGTCATTAAGCCTGATTTCCTTCAATGAACTACTAAAATAGTGATTTTGTCAGACAGCATAGACAGCAGCTCTACACTTTATTGATTGACTGATCCATTCATCCTTCCATCCCTCCTCAGCCTTCCTCTCCTCTGAAGACCCAGTGAGGTTGGAGCTCAGTCAGAGAGCTGCTTAGGGACTGGTTAGGAAGAACACTTCTACAGCCAGAGAGGTCACACATGGTTTAGATGGTAAATATTTATGTCCCCTTGGCGGTTCATCGTGTAAGCAAAAGGTAATATGTTCCATCATCCATGTTTATTTACATTGTAAATAAATTGTTCACTGATATTGGTGTAATTTCTCACCCCCTTTAGCTGTATGAAAGTTAATTTCTCCTCAGACACACATTTGTTCTTTGATATTATGGTCATTTGTCAAATGTACTTGTTTTGCAATATTTTCAAATCAAACTTTATTTATACAGCACGTATCAGACATGGATGCAACACAATGGTGTCACAGGAAAAAACAATGAAAATTAAACAGATATATTTAGTACATGTAACAGTATAACTTTAGTCCGATGACTCATAGTGAAGACTGGGTTCGTGCAGATAACCAACAATTTACGACGTTTGGAATGAGTAACGTGAGGTAAAATAAATAAATAATTAATCAGAAGACTATTGATCAGATATGAAAATATCTGAAAGGTTATATTGGGAAATTATAACTTTGTAATCTGATCAGTTTCCCTGCCCCAAATTCCTAGTTAATTAGTTACGTTATAATTTAGTTGATCGCGTAATAACTAATTACAGAGAATCTTTGATAAAAACTATAAGTCTTCAATTTAATGACAGTAAAGACACGACAACAGGAAAAAACTATGAAAATTAAACAGATATATTTAGTACATGTAACAGTATAACTGTAGTCCGTCCCTTCACCCCAGGCGCGAATCAGGGACCCTCTGCACACATCAACAACAGTCACCCATGAAGCATCGTTACCCATCGCTCCACAAAAGACGCGGCCCTTGCAGAGCAAGGGGAACCACTACTTCAAGGTCTCAAAGCGAGTGACATCACCAATTGAAACGCTATTAGCGCGCACCACCGCTAACTAGCTAGCCATTTCACATCGGTTACATACACAACAAACATAAGAGGATAAAAAACAGAAGAAAAACAACTGAAAGACTAATGAGCAAGAAAGAAAGGAAATGCCATTGATTAAAATATTAACAATATGATGCTATATCCAACCCAACCCAAAATATAAGCTTGTTTTTTAGAACTAACAGAGTCACTGACAACAACTACAACTAAACAGGTGGGGTTTTAGGAGGGGTTCTGAAAGATACTATGGGGGTGTCCACTGAAAGTTGACTAGTAACAACAACTGGGACCTAAAAGACACCCACCATGAGACCCACTAAATCTGCCCAAGAAGAGGCAAACAAAAGAAAAACCCACACCAAACTTAAAGACAGGAAGCAAACCAAAAAGGTAGAACAACTAAAGGTGTTGACTCTCCACATCTATCAAGACAACTGGAGCACTGGGCCAGACACTCTTAAATAGAACCTGGACCAGCTCAGGTGAAACACCTTCCCACTAACGAGATGGACAAGCCAGCACAGGTGTAACACATACTGACTAACGAGGTGACACCAATCAGTGCATCCTACGTGCAGGGGCGAAAATCTGAGATCAACCTTGGAGGGGACAATTACATAAAATTTTCTCAAGAGCAATTCCTGAGGGGGACACCAAAAGTAGTGCTGTAACACATAGCATACGTTGTTAAATGTATATTGAGGAACCATAATTCCTACAACTGGATAATTGATAGGTACAGTAGTTAACTGAAGGGTTTTCCCATCTTGTTCAAATGTTTAAATCATTATAATTCTACTACTAATAATAGTTATATCAGTGCTCCTTACCAGTCCAGTATGTATGCAGGTATTCGTACTTACAACCAGCAATATCAAGAAAGGTCAGTAGGTGACAATGGTACTGTACACTGTATGGGTGTAGTTTTCATAAATACAATGAACATGGTGTGATCACATCTAAAAGAATCTCCATTGAGAACCATCACAAAGTTGGTCTCCGTATTGAATTGACCTTTTAATTGGACTTTTTCTGATACATTTATATAGTCATTAAATATGTCCACCTGGCCTGAGTCTACAATATCTTTGCAAGAACAAAACGCTTAAAATAAGTACAGTTCTAAAAGCAAAATAACTACTTCAATGAAAAACCCAAATAAATCAACCAAAATATCCTTCAGTCAGTGTCTCAACTCTTCAAACAGCAGCTATGGACAAGTATGTCGCACAAAGTATGCAATTTTAAATAAAATAACATGAAATAAATCATTTGTAAGTGTACTGAAAACTACTAAACAAAAGAACAACTATCAATTACACCAGGGGTTCTCAAACAGGGGTCCATGGACTAATTGCAAGGAGTCCGTGAAATAAAAAAGTGTAATGAATGTAGTCAGTACCACAAGGTTTCCAGTAAGTTTACATATAATATAGAGGGGGTGGAGGTCCCTGAGGACCGCTCAAAACCTTGCCTGCCTTGCCTCAAAATATGCAGGGGTTCCAGTACCCCAAAAAGGTTGAGAACCACTGCTATACACATTACTGAACAAAAGAACCGAGCATATGTTTGCGGGTTTCCTCAACAACACATCAGTTTGCACTTTCGCAATGCCCTCGCCTGTTGTCTCCGACACCCTGTATAGCCCAATAAACTCCTTGTGAGGGACATGGTCATGGTCAACATAACGCAGACAGACACTCTCCTGTTCAGCACTAGAGACATCTTGAGTACCATCAACAATTAATGAAAATTGTACAATCGGAAGAGACCTAATCTCAGCTGCAATGCCTCGAATGACTATTGGCCATGATGTTCAGAATTTCATTCTGTGCTTTGGGGCCTGTGTACATTGTGGTACGCTCTGTTAACCACTTCAGTAAAATGGGATCATCCTCTTCTGCCCTAAGTTTCAAAATCTGGTATAAATTCCCACTGTCATCCGTGTGGCCTCTAAAGGCTTGTCCCTGTCTTACTACATGCCGCACCGAACTAACAATTTTCATCAAGCAATGCCTTGCGTCATCCAGCTGTTTACCCCACGCGCTGGACATAACTGGACACTGATTGGATTTAGCTGGTGTGCTGTTACAATTACAAAGTAGCGGTGGGTTTGGCAATTTTGATGTGCTGTGAATTTTTCAATGCCTTTTCTCCAGTTCCTAAATCCTGCACTAATGAAGGCAGCATCAGCTCTTTGGCCAAAAGATGGCTGGCTTGAAAACCCTTGGCTACAGTGAAAACACAACACTCCTTTTATTGATGGATTATAATGTAGCCAGGGGAAATCGCGAAACCATCTCTCTTGAAACGTCAACACTCTGTTGGCAAGAGTTTGCGGTTCTATAAATTGTGGGTGTGGCTGATATGGTTTTGTGCCATCACTGTGGTAACTGGACAATGCTGTGCCACTGTCCCCTATACTGGTGCTGCTGGCAACAAGGGTGACACTTGGTCCTGCCGTGGCTGTGACACTGTCCTCTGAAGTCTCTCTCCCTGGCTCTTTCCCTTTCACCACCCTAACTGACTCAGTCTGTCTCCTAGAAAATAAATAAGGTGTTTGCCGTACTCCTAACTACCGGTACCCAAAACTACACAATTAATCACAACAGCAATACCATTGCCGTAAACAAATCTTAGTTTAGTCACCAGTTTAAGTTGAGAGTGGGGGTATCCATGGCATTTTCCAATTATGTCCCTATTTTGCAAGTAAAAAAAATTGAGAACCTTTCATAATGTTGCCAAACAAAGACTCAACAAACTTACCTGAGACTCCCTGTCTGCCAGTCTGTCCCTGCATATCTGTCCCCAACTCTGCTGTCTGTGTGCCATCTGTTGCCTGCTTTGCCTAATGACATCATTGTGAAACATTTCCATTCGCATTTCACTTCTTTCTTATGAACATTTTATCAACTAGTCGTTGAGATATTAGGATACTAGAGTTCTTACTATGCGTTTTGGTGTACTGACAAATACTCTGATGTCCGTCTTCTTACTTTTTTCTGCCATTTTTCTACCTGGCTGGCTGGCTGGCCTAGCTGCACACACACACATTTACACAACACATGCTGCAAGCTTTTGTAATTTAAATAGTTTGTTTCATATTGGCTGGCTTCCAACAATAGCTGAATTTGTAAAGCTAGCGAGCACCAATTCCGTTTCTGTGTGTTTGCTATAATCTTTGCTACCTGGTTAAATAAAGGTGAAATAAAATAAAATAAAAAAAGTTCACTAGCGACAATTTATCTTTTGCAACGAGACCATTATATACATTTAAGACAATGGTAGAAGAGAGTGTAGTTCTGTTGTGTTCAGTTTGGACTTCAGTTTATCGCTAACCTTATCACAGGGACGTCGAAGCACTACAGCTGCATGCTGATCTTGGAATAAACTGACGATAGCAAAGATTCCATCTTTGACGACGCCACATAAATGGAATAGGTACTAGCTAGCTTGATAGTTAATGTTTGCTTTAGTTTGCGCGCTAGCTCTGCAAATTCCCCTAGTGTGTGAACCCTGCCAACATAAAAATAAATAAATAACATTGCTATGGACCTGCTATGGATTGACTGGATTACCTCACGTCAGTTACGTACATGTGTCCCTTTCGGACAGTAGATACGAACTCTCTATTACCTTGCCAGCTAAAGAACTGGCAGTGGATCAAACCATTGTGAGGCAAAGGGCGGGGGGGGTCGCAATCTTTTGAAATTTAAATGCGCTATTAAGTGTCTATAATCAGCACAAGTGCTTTCATTGCGTATTATTAATATTATTGAAATTACATAGTTATGTTTACAGTGATATATTGGGGGGGACAAATCATATTTTTCCCAAGATGGGGGGGTCGTGTCCCCCCCGTCCCCCCTGGGATTTCCGCCTATGCCCTCAAATGCCATATTTTGAAATATACAGACAGACGGATTAAAAGTAATTTTACATTGTATAACTGTACTTCTGACAGCCAACTTTCTAACTCCGCCCATAACTTTATGACATCATAACATTCCCAGAAGGATTATTGAGTCATTGTTAGTTTTACACTGAAGACATGACTCTGCCGTTGTGCTGTAGAATTTGTGGATTTTGTCTCTTGTATAATAAGGGACTATCATTTGTCCCAACATCACAGGCCACAGACTTTGATGCAGTTAAAGACTTCCAAAAGTTGTTCTGCAGTTTAAGATCAACTGAGTTTTTTAAAATGTGGTTTCTCCCTGTGCACCTGCCAATGTAAATCCTTTGAACGAGACAAGTTACCAGACAGGACATATTGCTAATGTTCTTCCCATTAATAACCTGAATGACAATTAACTTGTGGGCGGTTGTGGTGATGACGTCCTATTCGATGACGTCCATCGGGATTCCCCAAAAAAGAAGACGCTCTGGATTGATCACTGGAGTCAGATGTGAAGGAGGAGGTTGATCATCAGGAGTCAGATGTGAAGGAGGAGGTTGATCATCAGGAGTCAGATGTGAAGGAGGAGGTTGATCATCAGGAGTCAGATGTGAAGGAGGAGGTTGATCATCAGGAGTCAGATGTGAAGGAGGAGGTTGATCATCAGGAGTCAGACGTGAAGGAGGAGGTTGATCATCAGGAGTCAGATGTGAAGGAGGAGGTTGATCATCAGTGAACCTCTAGGATTGTGGCTGGGCTGGCGTTTCCACTTCCAGCTTGGTCATATATGTTGATACATTGAATGTTGATATTGTGAACCTAAGTTATATATTTGTACCTCCTGTTTCATGAAGTGATGTCACTAAGTACTGCCCCTATATATGCAATGCATTCGGAAAGCATTCAGACCTTACCGTTATATCAACACACTTAACACTCCCAACACTCCCAACTATAATTCTCTTTGGCACCGTAGACATCTAGTGACCACTTGATTCCATGTGACATTATTACCGTTATATCAACACACTCAACACCCCCAACTATAAATCTCTTTGGCGCCGTAGACATCTAGTGACCACTTGATTCCAAGTGACATTATTACCGTTATATCAACACACTTAACACTCCCAACACTCCCAACTATAATTCTCTTTGGCACCGTAGACATCTAGTGACCACTTGATTCCATGTGACATTATTACCGTTATATCAACACACTTAACACTCCCAACACTCCCAACTATAATTCTCTTTGGCACCGTAGACATCTAGTGACCACTTGACTCCATGCGACCAAACAATTCTGAGGCTGAGTCTCAAATAGTCGCCTGTTCCTTTTAATAGCCGGGCAATAGCACACATAGCAAATACATTTTGGGTCTAAATTAAAGGAGCTACAATTATAGTATAATTACATGTTTTAAATAAAATGTCCATAATATCTGCATTAACACGAACGAGCTACAAAAATCTCTGAAACTGGAAACACTTATCTCCCTCACTAGCTTTAAGCACCAGCTGTCAGAGCAGCTCACAGATTACTGCACCTGTACATAGCCCATCTATAATTTAGCCCAAACAACTACCTCTTTCCCTACTGTATTTATTTATTTAGCTCCTTTGCACCCCATTATTTCTATCTCTACTTTGCACATTCTTCCACTGCAAATCTACCATTCCAGTGTTTTACTTGCTATATTGTATTTACTTCGCCACCATGGCCTTTTTTTGCCTTCACCTCCCTTATCTCACCTCACTTGCTCACATTGTATATAGACATATTTTTCTACTGTATTATTGACTGTATGTTTGTTTTACTCCATGTGTAACTCTGTGTTGTTGTGTGTGTCAAACTGCTTTGTTTTATCTTGGCCAGGTTGCAGTTGTAAATGAGAACTTGTTCTCAACTGGCCGACCTGGTTAAATAAAGGAGAAATAAATAACACATAATAATACAAAAATGTAGGGAGCAGTATAGACCTAGTCTGTTCATTATATACATCTACATGATGTATTGTTACACCATGTAGGAGCAGTATAGACCTAGTCTGTTCATTATATACATCTACATGATGTATTGTTACACCATGTAGGAGCAGTATAGACCTAGTCTGTTCATTATATACATCTACATGATGTATTGTTACACCATGTAGGAGCAGTATAGACCTAGTCTGTTCATTATATACATCTACATGATGTATTGTTACACCATGTAGGAGCAGTATAGACCTAGTCTGTTCATTATATACATCTACATGATGTATTGTTACACCATGTAGGAGCAGTATAGACCTAGTCTGTTCATTATATACATCTACATGATGTGTTGTTACACCATGTAGGAGCAGTATAGACCTAGTCTGTTCATTATATACATCTACATGATGTGTTGTTACACCATGTAGGAGCAGTATAGACCTAGTCTGTTCATTATATACATCTACATGATGTGTTGTTACACCATGTAGGAGCAGTATAGACCTAGTCTGTTCATTATATACATCTACATGATGTATTGTTACACCATGTAGGAGCAGTATAGACCTAGTCTGTTCATTATATACATCTACATGATGTATTGTTACACCATGTAGGAGCAGTATAGACCTAGTCTGTTCATTATATACATCTACATGATGTATTGTTACACCACGTAGGAGCAGTATAGACCTAGTCTGTTCATTATATACATCTACATGATGTGTTGTTACACCGTGTAGGAGCAGTATAGACCTAGTCTGTTCATTATATACATCTACATGATGTATTGTTACACCATGTAGGAGCAGTATAGACATAGTCTGTTCATTATAGACATCTACATGATGTGTTGTTACACCATGTAGGAGCAGTATAGACCTAGTCTGTTCATTATATACATCTACATGATGTGTTGTTACACCATGTAGGAGCAGTATAGACCTAGTCTGTTCATTATATACATCTACATGATGTGTTGTTACACCATGTAGGAGCAGTATAGACCTAGTCTGTTCATTATATACATCTACATGATGTATTGTTACACCATGTAGGAGCAGTATAGACCTAGTCTGTTCATTATATACATCTACATGATGTATTGTTACACCACGTAGGAGCAGTATAGACCTAGTCTGTTCATTATATACATCTACATGATGTGTTGTTACACCGTGTAGGAGCAGTATAGACCTAGTCTGTTCATTATCTACATGATGTATTGTTACACCATGTAGGAGCAGTATAGACCTAGTCTGTTCATTATATACATCTACATGATGTATTGTTACACCATGTAGGAGCAGTATAGACCTAGTCTGTTCATTATATACATCTACATGATGTATTGTTACACCATGTAGGAGCAGTATAGACCTACAGTAGTTTGCTAATTATTTAGATTTAGTATGACTTAATGTAACTGCCTTAAATATGCTGTAGTAAACATTTTTTATTCGCACTAATCAATCAACACATTCATGTCTTTGTATGTCTCAATATAATAGTATTATTTAATTAAATCCATCTAAAATAATCTTTGTCTGAAAATAAAATATGATCCTCAACTGCGTTTCCCCTCCAGTCAGCAGACGGCGATGTGCGTCTTTCAGGCGACGCTGCCAGCGTGACGTATAATCTAGTGGACGGGTCTTCATAAACAGCTCGTCAACCACCTCGGTAGCTTGCTAGCCAACATAGCCGAAAGATTCAAGCTATTTATACGCTTTCGGTGTATATTACCGACTGTGTTTTCGACACACTTAGGTCGTATCTACTTGTTAACCTATTTCATTTAATATTACGTTATTTTGTATTAGTCAGCTATAGTAGCTGGCTGGTTAAGTTAGCACTAGCCTAGTCGCTAATGATAGCTAGCTAGCTAACATCCCCGAACATGAGCTCCCTAAACTACTCATCTCCTGCTAAAGAAGAGGCGGTCTGCTGGACGGAGAAAGAAGCTTTGGGGCTGAACATTGTCGTGAAAGAGGAGAAGGAAGAAGAGGATTTCACAGTAAAACAAGAAGTAGAAGGTGAGGCTGTTACAGTGAAAGAAGAAGAGAAAGACGTTACAGTGAAAGAAGAGGAAGATGTTACAGTGAAAGAGGAGGAGGATGTTACAGTAAAAGAAGAGGATGAGGAAGAGAAAGAGGTGGATGTAGTTTATGGAGTGAAGGAGGAAGGGGAGATTACTGTCACATTGAAAGATGAAGAGGAGATAGGAGATCTGATTAAAACCAGTAAGTACCGTCTTAAATTAGTTTTTTACTTTCGATATTCTGAGTTGGCTCGTCAATACCTCTTCAACGGAGGGCCCCAGGATGATGACTGATATGTCTAGAATCAGACGACGTAGAGAGCAAGCTACCCCTTGTTTTCTCTGTTCCGTTTCCAAAAAGTGACTTAATATATATATATTTGAGAAGGGTCTATCTGCTGACCGCAGACTGGGGGGCACGGCTTGTAGTGATGTTTTACTACACACCGTGCCCCCCAATAGTGCCATGTGAGAGTTGGGTTGGCTACACCAAAGTTTATGGATATACTGACAAGATGTCTCTCCGCCCTAACAAGGGGAGTCGTTGTCCACAAAGCGGCACTGTGGGTTGTCTAGCTCCCGCCTATCCTTTCTTTGGATTGGTGGATTCATCTTATTATTGTAATCTATTGTTTATATTCTATGAGGGTTGTTGTCGTCAACCGCCTGTATTCAATGGAGAGAGATGCTAAGCTACTAGCATGAATATGCACCGCCTGTATTCAATGGAGAGAGATGCTAAGCTACTAGCATGAATATGCACCGCCTGTATTCAATGGAGAGAGATGCTAAGCTACTAGCATGAATATGCACCGCCTGTATTCAATGGAGAGAGATGCTAAGCTATTAGCATGAATATGCATAGCGATCTGGAGACAACTCCTATAGTGTTTTTATCAAAGTTGTCGGTATGTCACGTGTCCACATAACAACGTAAGCATTACGAAACTTCTGTTGGTTCAAGTAAACCTCACGTAGCAAATATGCCATTCATTTTGTTGTTGACCAAATTCAACACTTTCCACATTGGGTTGATAATTGTTTCCACTTGGATACAACCAACTGTAGCCTACTGGCATGGCCTAGAGAGTTACAACCTACTGTAACCTACTGGCATGACCTAGAGAGATACAACCTACTGTAACGATAGTTACCGGAGTGTAACTCCAGTTCTATGAGTGGAGCGGAGCCCCATAGGGGAGCTCTGCTCCTAGTGGTTTACCCCGCTGCCTAGGCAGCGAATAGCCTGAGAAAAAATGATGCACACACCTGCAGCCAATAGGAGTACAGGTGTCCCTATATAAGGGGACGCTTCCCCTCAATCAGCCTCCCGAAAAATTATCTTCAGCGAGACTGGGGGTCGGCAGGGCCTTAAGCCCTATGGGGCTCCGCTCCACTCATAGAACTGGAGTTACACTCCGGTAACTATCGTTCTACATCGTGGAGCTCCGCCCCATAGGGGAGCTCTGCTCCTAGTGGTTTAAGGCGGAGCGAAACGCTCCCAAAATGTACTCCCTGCCGAGCCAACAACTTTCCACTTAAGAAAAGGTCAGCTCAGCAATGGCTGCGACCAAATCCCACAGTACTGCAATTTATAGTGAACCACACTAAATTACAATGTACTGTGTCTTTGATCTAATCCGCTCACTCAGTCTAAAGGCAAAGCCAATGACTAGTGAGCAGATCATAGAATATGAGTCATACTAACTGCACCACAGATAGATGAACTCAACTCTATTGATATACCGATTGGTCTAATAGTACTGTAATACCCATTACAGAACTATATCCCTAATCCCTCTGCCCAACACAGTCATAGACTGGTGGGCAAGATTTAACACATGACTCAACTGTGCCAATCAGCCAGGAGTCATGTCATGCAGTCCTTCTAATAAAGGAGAAAATACGGACCTGATGGAAACCCAGCCCATTAATCCAGTGTTTTCCCGCCTTAATTCTAGCCTTCACCTCAGCAAAACTGAGTACAGGCTGAATCTGTTTAGAAGACATGCTCACTGCTTTCTCAGTGTAACCCGCCACACTCAATGCATAGGCAGAGCCAATGATTCGTGGGCAGACGATAGAATTTGGGCCAACTATTCTGCCTCAGCAGATAGATGATGCCTCAATATTCTCTCCACTTTAGTGACCGGTCTAATAGTCAGGTAACACTAGGTTACAGTACTATTTCCCAGCACAATGACACACTGGTGGCAGTCTAGACATTCCCTGTTGTATTGACAGTGTCAAACAAAGGTCATGTTACACGTGTGTGTGTGTCTCTCTCTTCTGTCAAAAAGGAGCGGACCTAATGGGAACACATCTCATTAGTCCTGCACCCTTTCTTAACTCAAGTTCTGCCCTCAACTACGCTGAGTACAGAACGAGCTAGAGAGTTAGACGACACGTCCAACAGGTAGAATCGGATAAAAGGAGACGGTGACGACCACGACGCCGCTGCACAAATATCCTCTACCCCAGTTCCTCTGAAAAGTGCCGTAGACGCCGCTACTCCACGAGTGGAGTGGGCTCTTACGCCATGAGGCATTGGTCGCCCTGCCGCCTCATAAGCCGTCTCAATGCCTTCGCAAAGCCAATGAGACAGCCGCTGTTTTGAAAGTGGTCTACCCAGTGCGTTAGCACCGTGACACACAAACAACTGAGGTGATGACCTAATCATCGCCGTGCGCTGCACGTAGCACGCCAAGGCGCGCACCGGGCACAGGCGATGAAGTCTCTCCTCTCTCCGCTCCTCGTGAGGAGGGGGGGAGAAAGCCCATAGCTCAACGGTCTGCGACCTGTATGAGCTCTTAATAACCTTCGGCGTAAATGCCGGGTTAGGACGTAACACCGCTCTGCTCAAGTCGCCGTTTATGGCAAGGCAGTCGGGTCTCGTCGAAAGAGCACACAAATCACTGACACGCTTGGCTCTAGTCAAGGCAAGCAACAGTGCCGTCTTCAGAGACAACATCTTGAGGGGAATTTGATTCAATGGTTCGAACGGCGTCTCACAGAGCGCCTCGAGTACCAAAGTTAAATCCCACTGTGGTAGCGTGGCTCTAGCCATTGGCCTAAGCCGCCGCGTCCCCAATAGAAACCGTTTCACTAGAGGGTGACTGAAAACAGTGTCTCTGTCAAACCCCTCATGACAAGCTGAAATCGCTGCCGCGAACACTTTAATGGTGGCGGGTGAGCGCTGCTTGTCAAACATGAACTGTAGGAAAGAGAGCACACTCTCAACCTTACAGCACACGGGGTCCACATTCTCTGTGGCGCACCATTGTGAAAACATGTTCCATCTACTGGCATAAGTCCTGTATGTGGAACTGGCACGTGAGCCCTGTATGGTTCTGATTACCGAATCAGATAACCCACGGCGCTCTAACCTGTCCCTCTCAGGAGCCAGACCTTCCGTGGCTGGCCGATTAGAGGCAAATGCTCTATCATGCCTGCCGCCTGAGACATCGCGTCCTGTCGATGTGGAATTGGCCATGATGGCGCAATCGACATTTGAATCATCTCCGCGTACCACGGAGCCCCTGGGCGGTCGGGGGCTATCAATATGATTGACAGCCCTCCTGTTCTCACACGGGCTAGCAGTGGGAGAATGCAGGACAGCGGTGGAAATGCGTACAGGAGAACCTCCGGCCACTGGTGCGCAAAAGCGTCTATCCCTAGTGGCGGTTCGTCCTGGGCTCGTAGAGAAAACCATAGGGGACATTGCGCGTTCACACGTGACGCGAACAGGTCCACCTCGGCTCTCCCGAACCGTTCCCATATTTGGAGAACAACATCGGGGTGCAGTCGCCACTCGTCGTCTCGGGGACCCCCTCGAGACATGAGGTCTGCTCCGATATTCTGACAGCCTGGAATGTGCGCTGCCGTCAACGAGCGAAGGTGCTCGTGAGCCCACAGCCACAATTCCTCCGCCAACCGGTGGAGTGCAGGAGACCTGACTCCCCCTTGGCGATTTATATAGGCTACTGTCGTTCTGTTGTCTGACCAAACCAGCACGTCGTGTCCCCGTAGGGTGGACATGAAGTGGGTCAGAACCAGTAGAACCGTTTCCAATTCCAGGAGGTTGATGTGACGTCCCGATTGGGACCACACACCTCCGACTGCCCGAGCCTGACATGTCCCTCCCCATCCAGTCAGACAAGCGTCTGTGTACACTGGAATGTGGGATGACACCCTGCCTATTGCGACCCCTTGTGCCATTACGCAGGGGTCTCTCCAATAGTTCAGGTCCGCTCTGAGCGAGAGGGGAACTGTCAACAACCGACGACGGTGCCTCACTGGGTCCAGTCGTAGTTGAGCAAACCATCGCTGTGTTTTGCGCATGTGCAAAAGACCCAGCGGAACCACGGAGTGGGCAGACGACATGAGACCCAAAAGTGTCATGACGGAATGCGCCGTCACCATGTGATTCGGATAAAACCTTCTCAGGGCTAACAACAAGGCAGCCCGTCGAGGATCCGAAATTCGCGCCCTCATAGTCACAGTGTCTATCTGTAATCCCAGATAGACAATCTGTTGACTGGGCCAAGGCGCACTCTTTTTCCAATTCACAGCGAACCCCAGACGCGTGAGGTGAATCACTGTCTGTGTCGTGTGTGTGATCGCCAGCTCTGCTGACGGGGCCAAAACCAGTAGGTCGTCTAGGTAGGCTAATAGCCTTATCCCCTGACAGCGCAACGGCTCCAATGCCGCCTCCACACATTTGGAAAACGTGCGAGGTGCCAGGGCGTACCCGAATGGCATTCTCGCATACTCGTACGCCACCCCTTGAAAGGCGAAACGCAGAAACTTCCTGTGACGCGGAAGTACCGGCACATGAAAGTATGCGTCCTTTAGATCTATGCTTACACAAAAGTCTCTGTTGTGAATACATTCCAGTAGACGTTTTGTCGTGAGCATTCGGAAAGGCCGTTTGGCTACGCTCTCGTTGAGAGTGCGTAAATCCAATATCGGCCTCACCCCCCCCGTCTTTTTTGGCACTAGGAAATAGGGCGAATATAGCCCGCTGTTCCTTTGCTCCTGGGGAACTACTGTGACCGCCTCCTTCGCCAAAAGTTCCGTAATCTCTTTCACAAGAGCGGCTACTTTCTCTGGCGTCTTCATCACCGTCTCTACCACACCGGAGAACGGGGGTGGAGTTCGATGGAATTGAATGGCATAACCCTTCTCCAGCGTCCGACTTAGCCAGGAGGAGAGGGTGCAGCTTCGCTGCCACTCCCAATAGTGCTCTGAGAGCGGGAGAGCGCGAAGCTGTGGTACAGACAGTAGGAAGGACCTGTATTCCTCTATGGCCCAAACCGCCGCTGTCTCCCAACACTGAAGTGGTGGGACAGCCCAAGGTGGGCCCCCTACGAAAGGGGGAGGGAACACTAGCGCGTTCTGTGAGAATCGGGGGCGCCGACACTTCGGTTATGCATGTAACCTTGTGGTTCCAGCCCTCCGTGAAATCAGCACGGGTCTGCGCTACACTAATTGAGGCGCCGGCCTGAATTAGTGCGCCGTCTCCCAATAGCGACTGCTTCATCGGCCCACTATGGGGCTGTGTACGCAGGCTGCTATAAAAACTCCTATCTACTTCACTCCTCAGAGTGTGTAGTGTTGGGTTTTTATGAGGTAAAGCATGACGGCTCATTACGAGCGTCCGTCTTGCTTTGCCCTTGTCATTCCCACTCACAACGGCCCTCTCTCTGTGTGTGCTCAGCTCCGCAATGGGCTGAGCTGCACACAGAGTGGTGAGAGGAAGAGAGAGAGAGAGAGCGAGGAGGAATCTGAGCGGTCTCAGTTCTGTTTTGGAAAAGAGGTTCTCTTGTGACAAAGTCAGATGGAACACATTCTTTATTAAACACAGACACAACAACTCCTCCATCCCTTTGCAGGGGTGGGGGATGAACAGTGGGCGCCCTCACATGAAGTGCAGCGCTCTCTCCCGTCCTCTCCCCCTCGTCCCGTCATGGCCGTCGCCTCTTCTGACTGCCTCTCGGCTGCCAGGGCGACGAAATAAACGAGGTCTCTCTCGTCGGTTTCACCGCTGCCTTCTCTGGTGCTGCCGGAGGGGCCGGGCCCGCTCTAGGCACTCCAGGTGCGGCTGCTCGACGGGCTCTCCGTCTGGCCGTAGACCCTGGTCTACTGGAGACGGTGGAGCGATGGGGATCTTTCGTAGCTGTTCTAGCTTCCCGCCAAAGGCAGGTGTCTAGCCAGCTGCTTTCTCTCCTCCTCAAGCTTCCCAAAATGCGCCGTCGCATCAGTGACGGCGGCTCCAAAGAGACCGCTGTCAGAGATGGGGGCGTTCAATAGGGCGGCTTTGTCAGTCTCCTTCATAGCCGTCAAAGACAGCCAGAGGTGTCGTTCCATTACCACCGAAGTGGCCATAGATCTCCCCGCACATACAGCCGATGCCTGTGTGAGATGGAGAATGGCGCCGGAAATCTTCGACGCTTCCTCCATCTCCTCTCCCGACAGCCCCTCTCTACCCGTGGTCAGACGAGATAGAGAGGCTGCCAAGAGGGCAATATTATTCGCTGCTGCTACAGCCTGTGTACTAAGAACAAAGGACTTCTCAGCCAGCTGTGCTGTGAGACGGTCCTTAGTCGTAGGTAATGTGGGTCTCTTGGCAGACGGCCAAGAGCTCGAACCTGGCACGAGGTACGCCGCTAGGGCGGCTTCGAGCTTAGGGATCTCTTGAGGCCGTTGTCTGTCAACGTTAGTGAATGGAATATACGCCTTCACCGGCGCTCTGGCCGTCAAAGGCGTTTCCCATGCACCCTCCACATATTTGGCGAGCGAGGGCATGGTCGGTGCCAAAAGTACCGCTGCCCGTCTTGGTCTGGAATAGGGGCCGCCCACCATTAAATCCATTTCCGAAACGGAGGGAATGGGGGGCAGTGTAATTTCCAGCCTGCTCGCAGCCCGCTCAATGAGCCCTGTAAAATCAGAGCGCAGAGAGGCTACTGCGTAGGAGGGGGCTGCTGAAAATTCAGAGCCCGTCTCGTCCTCGCCTAAGGATGAGAAAATTACCTCTCTCTCCCTGGGGAGGGGGTTCTTTTCAGCCTCGGTCGGTAGACTGGATTTTATCGGAGAATAATCCAGACACTTCCCAACATCCTCATCCTCTCTAGAGGCGCTGTCATCATATGACGCCTCAGAGTCTGAGGCCATCATAGAAACCGCGTCCTCGAGAGGGAAATCCTCATTGAAAAATGCCCATCGCTGTTTCCTCTCCTTTAAAGAAAGGAGTGAACAGCTAGCGCATTCCGGAGGATCTGTGAGGCCGCCCCTAGCGTGCTTTGAACCTAAGCACACAAAACAAAGTTCGTGCTGGTCCAAAGCCGCCATAGTGGAGCAGCGACACTGAGCTCTTAAAAGAGCTTTTGGGGGTGGAAAATTGCTCATTGAAGGACGACGTCAACAACAGGATATCGACGACGGGTTCGTCCTGAGATTCTTCTCTTCTCTTCTAGGCTTCTTCAGTCCAGTCCTGTCGCTGAAGATAATGGGAGGCTGATTGAGGGGAAGCGTCCCCTTATATAGGGACACCTGTACTCCTATTGGCTGCAGGTGTGTGCATCATTTTTTCTCAGGCTATTCGCTGCCTAGGCAGCGGGGTAAACCACTAGGAGCAGAGCTCCCCTATGGGGCGGAGCTCCACGATGTAGAACCTACTGGCATGACCTAGAGAGTTACAACCTACTGTAGCCTACTGGCATGACCTAGAGAGTTACAACCTACTGTAGCCTACTGGCATGACCTAGAGAGATACAACCTACTGTAACCTACTGGCATGACCTAGAGAGATACAACCTACAGTAGCCTACTGGCATGACCTAGAGAGATACAACCTACTGTAACCTACTGGCATGACCTAGAGAGTTACAACCTACTGTAACCAACTGGCATGACCTAGAGAGATACAACCTACTGTAGCCTACTGGCATGACCTAGAGAGTTACAACCTACTGTAACCTACTGGCATGACCTAGAGAGATACAACCTACTGTAACCGACTGGCATGACCTAGAGAGTTACAACCTAGTGTAACCTACTTACATGACCTAGAGAGATACAACCTACTGTAACCTACTGGCATGACCTAGAGAGTTACAACCTACTGTAGCCTACTGGCATGTCCTAGAGAGATACAACCCACTGTAACCTACTGGCATGACCTAGAGAGTTACAACCTAGTGTAACCTACTGGCATGACCTAGAGAGATATAACCTACTGTAACCTACTGGCATGACCTAGAGAGTTACAACCTACTGTAGCCTACTGGCATGTCCTAGAGAGATACAACCCACTGTAACCTACTGGCATGACCTAGAGAGTTACAACCTACTGAAGCCTACTGGCATGACCTAGAGAGATACAACCTACTGTAACCTACTGGCATGACCTAGAGAGATACAACCTACTGGAATGACCTAGAGGGTTACAACCTACTGGCATGACCTAGAGAGTTACAACCTACTGTAGCCTACTGGCATGACCTAGAGAGATACAACCTACTGTAACCTACTGGCATGACCTAGAGAGATACAACCTACTGTATCCTACTGGCTTGACCCAGAGAGCTAAAGTTGTAAAATTCCTGGATTTTAAATGAATATTTTCTAGTAATAATGATAATTTCTATCTTCCTATCCATCTGTGGGTTCCCTCTCTTTTGTCTTCCTCTCTACACCAATAATAGACAACTACTGTGGGATCCGCTGCGTCCGTGTGTGTGTTAACTATTAGAATGCTGTACTAGAATGCTTAAAAGGCCTCTAAAAAAATTTAATATCGGTTATCGGTATCGTTTTTTGGGGTAAGGAAAATATTGGATATCGGTATTGGCCAAAAATGTAATATCGGTGCATCCCTTTATTCTAAAATGTTTCACAATACCCCATAATGACATCACAATACCCCATAATGACATCACAATACCCCATAATGCCAACGCAAAAACAGGTTTAGGTTTTTTGCAAATGTATTGAAACTATTCCCCAGGATAACTAGTCTCAGAGTAATGTACGATCCCAGGATAACTAGTCTCTGAGTCATGTAAGAACCCAGGATAACTAGTCTCAGAGTAATGTAAGATCCCAGGATAACTAGTCTCAGAGTCATGTTAGATCCCAGGATAACTAGTCTCAGAGTAATGTAAGAACCCAGGATAACTAGTCTCAGAGTAATGTAAGATCCCAGGATAACTAGTCTCAGAGTCATGTTAGATCCCAGGATAACTAGTCTCAGAGTAATGTACGATCCCAGGATAACTTGTCTCAGAGTAATGTAAGATCCCAGGATAACACGTCTCAGAGTAATGTAAGATCCCAGGATAACTAGTCTCAGAGTAATGTAAGATGCTTGGAAAAAGAAGCTGAAAAGAATAACAGAACGGCACCATTAGAACTAAAATGTGTCTCCTGGATGTCAGACCCCCGACCCTCCAAACTGTAAATAAATAATAAAATGTGTCTCCTGGATGTCAGACCCCCAACCCTCCAAACTGTAAATAAATAATAAAATGTGTATCCTGGATGTCAGACCGCCAACCCTCCAAACTGTAAATAAATAATAAAATGTGTCTCCTTGGCAACATTAGAACCTCAGCAGGTTTACTGTATATGTCGAGACAAAGGAATGATGTAAACAAATAATCCAAAATATTTTTGTCAATGAGACAGTATATAAACAAAGGAATGACCGAACCCCCTTTGGTGACTGAATGTTTGTAAGGAAAACTAGATGATCAAAACATTAGATCACATCAAATAAGCCTGAGTGGTTTCACCTCCTCCCAGACTATACTGAATACTACAGTTATAACTATACATAGTTATACAGGATACTACAGTTATACAGGATACTACAGTTATAACTATACATAGTTATACAGGATACTACAGTTATACAGGATACTTCAGTTATACAGGATACTACAGTTATACAGGATACTACAGTTATACAGGACACTACAGTTATACAGGATTCTACAGTTATAACTATAGATAGTTATAGAGGATACTACAGTTATACATGATACTACAGTTATAACTATACATAGTTATACAGGATACTACAGTTATAACTATACATAGTTATACAGGATACTACAGTTATACAGGATACTACAGTTATAACTATACATAGTTATACAGGATACTACATTTATAACTATACATAGTTATACAGGATACTACAGTTATAACTCTACATAGTTATACAGGATACTACAGTTATAACTATACATAGTTATACAGAATACTACAGTTATACAGGATACTACAGTTATACAGGATACTACAGTTATAACTATACATAGTTATTCCTAAGGTGGGCTACTTACTATACACTGTTTGCAAGCCACCGTTGCTGATCTATTTTATTTATTTATTTCACCTTTATTTAACCAGGTTTGGGCTAAATTATAGATGGGCTATGTACAGGTGCAGTAATCTGTGAGCTGCTCTGACAGCTGTTGCTTAAAGCTAGTGAGGGAGATAAGTGTTTCCAGTTTCAGAGATTTTTGTATGTCGTTCCAGTGTTTTACTTGCTATATTGTATTTACTTCGCCACCATGGCCTTTTTTTGCCTTCATCTCCCTTATATCACCTCATTTGCTCACATTGTATATAGACTTATTTTTCTACTGTATTATTGACTGTACGTTTGTAGATCCCATGTGTAACTCTGTGTGTTGTATGTGTCGAACTGCTTTGCTTTATCTTGGCCAGGTCGCAGTTGTAAATGAGAACTTGTTCTCAACTGGCCTACCTGGTTAAATAAAGTTTAAAAATAAAAAATGTAGGAATTGTTCATGACGTCCTCCAGTGATTTTAACTTTTCCTGTTGAAAAGTGATATAAATACATTAAAGTATAAACACACTAAAGGGAAACAAATAAATGTTTTGAGCAAAATAGTGTTTTTTTAGACAACTGCAAACTAGAAGGAGTGAGTGATGTCATAGTAAGGCCTTCAAGGAGTTGGCTTGATGGGAAGTCGTGATGTCATCCAATAGGAGACAGATCTTCATGTGAATATTCATTATTCTTTTTTAAATCCTTCCTGTTCTGTCAAGTTAGTTGTTGATCATTGCTAGAAAGCCATTTTCAAGTCTTTCCATAGATTTTAAAGACGATTTAAGTCCAAACTGTAACTAGGCCACTCAGGAACATTCAATGTCATCTTGGTAAGCTCCTCCAGTGTCGATTTGGCCTTGTGGTTTAGGTTATTGTCCTGTTAGGACAGTTTTTTGTATTCAGCTCTCTGAAATGCTTCGTAACATTTAATGTCTCCTTATATAACGCTGGGAAAACAGTTTTCATGGGCACAGAAATTCCAAATCATTTCAGAGTTTGCAAAATCCAATGGTTCTAACACGAGAGCCACCTTAACACCTTAACTTTATTGACACCACCCAAATGGATACTGTCATTAACGCAGTTCTTCAATAATTACACATCATTCTTAATACTGTAGCTGTTTAGTTAGTCACATGTTCAACTATCATCAGCTGATCCAGGAAATCATTTTCTGAACGACAGTCACATGACAAACATCACGACATGCAACAACAACCAAAGTGCTTCTTCATTCATTACTCTGGTAAAGACAGTTATGCCGTGCTCCACGTTGGATCCAACATCCCTAACAAATTGGTGCTTATAATGTTATTGTCTGCTTGATTTACAGTAGGGTCTCGTTAGTCTGTTTGCACACAGAGATACTTAGCTCATAATGTGTAGAGAACTGTTCCTTGATGGATAGGCTATTGTACAACACACAGAGCTATTTTCCTTTACTCAGGACATTTAGAATGACATCACATTACAGAGTAGCCTAGTGGGATTATTCACAAAATTATCTTGTTATGAAATGTCATGACAAAGCCATTTTAGTTTCCATGTTTCACTTGAAATATTAAATGATTTATAGTCCTAGGTCTATGTTGTTGTTAGGTGAAGTTATGGGTCCTACAGTAGGTCTATGTTATTGTTAGGTGAAGTTATGGGTCCTACAGTAGGTCTATGTTATTGTTAGGTGAAGTTATGGGTCCTACAGTAGGTCTATGTTGTTGTTAGGTGAAGTTATGGGTCCTACAGTAGGTCTATGTTATTGTTAGGTGAAGTAATGGGTCCTACAGTGGGTCTATGTTATTGTTAGGTGAAGTTATGGGTCCTACAGTAGGTCTATGTTGTTGTTAGGTGAAGTTATGGGTCCTACAGTAGGTCTATGTTATTGTTTGGTGAAGTTATGGTTCCTACAGTATGTCTATGTTATTGTTAGGTGAAGTTATGGGTCCTACAGTAGGTCTATGTTGTTGTTAGGTGAAGTTATGGGTCCTACAGCAGGTCTATGTTGTTGTTAGGTGAAGTTATGGGTCCTACAGTAGGTCTATCTTGTTAGGTGAAGTTATGGGTCCTACAGTAGGTCTATGTTGTTGTTAGGTGAAGTTATTGGTCCTACAGTAGGTCTATGTTATTGTTAGGTGAAGTTATGTGCCAATTTGTTAAACACTTAGTATACAAACCCTTATTGTCCAGCTGATGGCATAGCTAGCCAAAGATAATTTTACTGGTTGAAGTATTTTATAACTATAAAGCAGTTGATTTTTTTCGACAATAACACAAACATTTTAAGCAGGTGATTCAAGCGAGCCTTAGAATTTATAATCCAATAGTAATGTGAAATACACTCATAACCTGTAAATTGAGGCTATATTTGCTTTAGCCAATGAGAACTCCCCTGAGTTTTCCCCCACGGTGGTGAATTAGTGAATAGACTCCAGAGGTTAATGTGAGTTTCCTTCAGTAGCACTCCTGATCTTGTGCTGTAATATTCAGAATACATTGTGGAAAATCTAAAATCTTCGTTCACCATTTTTGCTTCAGGCAAATATACTACATCCATAACTAGCGGTTTCCTCATTAGCAGATATACTACATCCATAACTAGTAGTTTCCTCATTACCAGATATACTACATCCATAACTAGTGGTTTCCTCATTACCAGATATACTACTTCCATAACTAGTGGTTTCCTCATGACCAGATACACTACATCCATAACTAGTGGTTTCCTCATTACCAGATATTCTACATCCATAACTAGTGGTTTCCTCATTAGCAGATATACTACATCCATAACTAGTGGGTTCCTCATTACCAGATATACTACATCCATAACTAGTGGTTTCCTCATTACCAGATATACTACATCCATAACTAGTGGTTTCCTCATTACCAGATATTCTACATCCATAACTAGTGGTTTCCTCATTAGCAGATATACTACATCCATAACTAGTGGGTTCCTCATTACCAGATATACTACATCCATAACTAGTGGTTTCCTCATTAGCAGGGAGGAGTTTGTAGCCTGCAATCATCAATGTTACTACTAATGTGAAATCAAGACTAAATCTGACTATTGTTGCTGTCTTGACTGGCTTAATTTTCAAATTTAACAGACGTCAATTGTTGTATAACTTCATGGGTACGCTCTGGGCATCACCTTTTACCTCAAATAAACAGCGGATTTCTGCTGTTGTGGACCTTTAACCATCTGTCTGACTTTGTGGTTCACACAGGAGAAAGACGTGACTATCGTGGATCCTCTGGGGCGCCTCAACAACATCATGATGCTGACGAGGCAGAGAAGAGTCTCTCCAGATCAGAACTCCTCAAGAAACACCAGCAGAGACCCACAGGGAAGAAATCTCACTGCTGCTCTGACTGTGGGAAAAGATTCACCTACTCATCACACCTTAAAATACATCAAAGAATTCACACAGGAGAGAAACCTTATAGCTGTGATCAATGTGGGAAGAGTTTTGTTAAATCTAGCCAACTGACTCAACACCAGAGAACACACACAGGAGAGAAATCTTATAGCTGTAATCAATGTGGGAAGAGTTTTTCTACTTCTAGCTATCTAACTGTACACCATAGAACACACACAGGAGAGAAATCGTATAGCTGTAATCAATGTGGGAAGAGTTTTTCTACTTCTAGCCGCCTAACTATACACCATAGAACACACACAGGAGAGAAATATTATAGCTGTAATCAATGTGGGAAGAGTTTTTGTCAATCTAGCAATCTGACATTACACCAGAGAACACACACAGGAGAGAAACCTTATAGCTGTGATTAATGTGGGAAGAGTTTTGTTCGATCTGGCCATCTGACAGTGCACCAGAGAATACACACAGGAGAGAAACCTTATAGCTGTGGTCAATGTGGGAAGAGTTTTTCTACTTCTGGCTATCTAACTGTACACCATAGAACACACACAGGAGAGAATCCTCATAGCTGTGATCAATGTGACAAGAGTTTTTCTACTTCTAGCCAGCTGACTATACACCATAGAACACACACAGGATAGAAATCTTATAGCTGTGATCAATGTGACAAGAGATACTCTGAATAAAGATCTCTGATCAAATATCAGAAAATTGATACATGAAGGAGTTGTTTCATGATATCAATGAATTAATGTCACAATGTAGAATGTTTTAACATTGTAGTAGGAGTATTTTAATGTCTCAGTGTAGAATGTTTTAATATTTAGTATATTAATGTACTCTGCAGTCAGTCAGTCAGAATGTCACAATGTAGAACCCTAAACGTTTGCCCCCTTATCAATTGGTTTCAACATGATATGGATATTAGGCTCATTGGGAGAAATCCAGGCTCTGAATTGAAAGAGTATTATTTATGTGATTTAACACAAAGTGACAAACAAAAAAAGAGTTGTCCTCTAACCAGTGATGTACACATTATTCCCAGAATCAATTGATTTCAACATGATATCGATGAGTTATGACAAATAAGTGTTGTGTTCCTTTGTTTAGCGACCCCTAAATTTAAATGCATCACTCCAATATGTAGCTGACTGTCTTCTGCAGGTTGTCCTCTAACCAGTGAGTTAAAAGATATCTCCCATTTCCATGTTTTTCTTTTGTTGTTAGTTTCAACAGCACGTACAACCTGATTTCCCCCCTAATCGATATCAGTGATTTATTGCTACTTGTCAAAACAACAGTGTTTCTGGTGCTTGTGCAGTTTATAAGGAGCTTGTTTAAAAAAAGAAAATTCTTGTGGCAGATGTTTGTGTATATACCACATGTTAGGTTTTCAATTTATCCCAAACTGTTTCTGCATATTGGTTATTGATTTGGACACGTTAAAACTGTGTTTTGACATTGGGCTATCCCAACTAGCAAAATGTAATTGAAAAGCCGCTGAAAATATTACTATGCAATCAAATATTTCATATTTGCATTTCATGTAACATTAAGTAATGATAATTGTTTATGCAACCAACTGACAGTTTTTTGGTACAATTATGTTGACATTGTTGCCCTGTTTTTAGAATATCAGGATTAATTCTCACATGTGCCAACCCAAATGTACTAGAGCATGACATTGGGGACTGGGCCCCGATCCAACAACATGCCTATCTAGTGAACCCTGAAAAGAGAGAGAAGCTCCGCAGTGATTTGGAAAGTTACTATGGTTATTGCAGGAGTTTCCTCTTGAAATCAGACATGTCCGTGTTAAGGACAACTTGGTTGCTGATTGTTTCAAGGGTGGGCAGTCATAGTTTTGCGTTTAGCCATTGCGTTGCCATGGATCACAATTTATTTTGACTGCACGGTTTTCCGTATTGGAGATTAGTTTTGTTTGGGCTCATTCCAAGGGGACGAGAGTTCTAGAAGCTAGTGAGTTTTAGGAAGACGAGAGTTCTAGAAGCTATTGAGTTTTAGGATTCTATAGAATGAAAAAGGAGAAAAATAATACGATTGTATATTATTATTTAGAAATGTGTGTTTTTTCTTGTTTTTAATTGTTGACAGCCAGTAGACACCATGTTTAAATTGTAGAAGGTGAAGCATTGTAGTTGATTATAATGTGAAATGGAAGTTGTTTTCTGTTGGTGGTGAGCAAACTTGTCCAACAAAAGTTATAGGATTTATTTGTTGTCTTAAGGGGGAAGGTGTTCCAGGCTTTCGTTTTTCCATTTATGTTTTGAGGTTGGACTTTAGCACGTATAGCTCGTTAGCACGTAGGGCGCATTGATTGGTGTCACCTCGTTAGTCAGTATGTGTAACACCAGTTCTTTTGTTGTCTTCTTCTTGGGCAGATTTAGTGGGTCTCATGGTGGGTGACTTTTATGTCCCAGTTGTTGTTACTAGTCAACTTTCAGTGGACACAGAGCAAAATTGCAAGATTATGTTATAATTCTTTTATTGGATCAAATGGTTGTTTTATGCAACAGAATAGAGGGTTCTTAGAACTATTGAGTCTGTGTGTTTTACTGAGGACGGGCCTCTGGGAGATAACACTGACAGGAGATTTACAATGTCTTTTGGGTGACAACCTAAAGAGACCGCATTCCAGAGCATGAGTTAATGTTTCTGTTCTATATGGTACCAGGGAGAGATGACCCCAGGGCCAGACCCTGGTCTCTACACAAAGAGTACTGTTTTTACAGCAGATACTGTCTGCTGAGAATTATAAGTATCTTTCATACAAATCTTAACCTTGTGACCTGTTCTATGCATCTGTTGTTGGTCATGTAGGTTGAAAGGGGTTTATCTTGGCTGTAAAGACCTTTGTACTTTTGTATCGTGGCTCTCAACAAATCATCTGGGGGTGATTTGTTGACCAGCCATCGTTATCGTAGAGCACTCAATTGATTCGCGTTGTGTTGACCTGCTCCCTTATTAATAAGTAAATAAATATTTACATTAAACTCTGACTTGTGTGATAAGTTTGTTTCCTCATTTGATATGAATGATATTAAAGAAATAAACCACATTTGGCGATGGGGATGTTAATCTTCACTTGGTGACCGATCCTGACGACCTGGGTAAATGGGGCACCAGGGATCCCTCAAACTTGGGATCTCTGTGAGACCACACTTTGGGAATGGAGCAGATGGACCCACCTTTGATCTGAGAGGCAGCGAGCCGAGTGGATACCACATCTCAAACCTAGTTTTAAAAAAGAGGTGAGCGAAACACGCAAAATGTAGTTTTTAGAAAAGCCTCGTAGTGTGTATTCCTGTGTGAGGGAGGCACCTTGGAGGTGTAAACAGGGCCCAGTCAGGAGGCTCTGAGTGTGTATTCCTGTGTGGAGGTGTAAACAGGGCCCAGTCAGGAGGCTCTGAGTGTGTATTCCTGTGTGGAGGTGTAAACAGGGCCCAGTCAGGAGGCTCTGAGTGTGTATTCCTGTGTGGAGGTGTAAACAGGGCCCAGTCAGGAGGCTCTGAGTGTGTATTCCTGTATTTTCCCAGTATGGGAGGAGTTGCTAGATTTATTGAATAAACCTTTTTCCATAAAGTTAGTGAACCAAGGTGGCTGACTAGCTGTTGATGTTGAAGAAGTGTCCCGTCCACTAGATTATACGTCACAGTGGCAGATTCACCTGAAAGACGCACATCGCCATCTGCTGACTGGAGTTGGTATCGCAGTTGAGAAAATACTTTCAGACAAAAAGCGACTGCCTCTAAAAACCAACGGCTCCCTTTGAAAACGGGCGATGCGGCATCAGAAACATTTATTATAGTGTAAAAATGTACTACAAAGTGCAGCTAAACAGAATAACTTTGGTCATACCCAGTCAGCACGTGACGTCCAAGGACGTTGAATTATGGGCCATATCAGGTCTGTCTGTTGTGGCCGCTATTTCGCCCCAAAATAGTCATCCCAAATTGGGCTGTGTATAACTATGTAAATGTCTCTCGGACAAGGTGACTTTCATCAATATACACTATAAAAAGTAAGGGTTCTTCAAATTGAAACTGGGGGGGAACCCCTAAAAGTTATTTGAAGAACCTTTTGTGGGAAACCCCTATAAGTTATTTGAAGAACCCCTTATAATGGTTCCTCAAATAATCTTTTGGGGTTCATTTTTGAACTCCCTGTCCACCCTCCCTGCATTACAAAAACATATTTTAATAAAAAAAAAATCCCTGTCCACCCTCCATTCTATTTTTTTTGGGGGGGGGGGAATAATAATAACCTGTTGAGGATGGGGGCGCTGTTGAGACTATTTATGCTAATTGGGTAATTTTTGAAACGGCTTCCCACAAAATCCTTGATCGTACAATATGCATATTATTATTATTATTGGATAGAAAACAGTCTATAGTTTCTATAGGAGTTGAAATTTTGTCTCTAAGTGGAACAGAGCCCATTCTACAGCAATTTCCCTGACATGGAGTCAGATTTCAGAAATGTTGGCCACTGTTCTGAAGTCAGTTAAAAGGGCACTGTTATTGCTATGACTATACGGACACTTCTTACGTCTTCCCCTGGATGCCTTTACGTGATGACGATTCCAATGGGGTCGATTGCGCGTTCACAGGCCCTATAAATTAAAAAACCCTGTAGCTAGCAAGTATTTTCTTGGTGCGTAACGCGCGTGGAGGACACCGACCCGCTCCTGTTCCAAGCGTTAGTTTAGCCTGTTATATTTCTCCGGTCATCTTTTCACTCGTTATAGGAGTTAAAAACATCATAAGGTAGTTAATTTAAAGCGTTTTATAGCAATTTATATCCGTTTAGTGCGATTTTGGGACATTTATTTTTGAAACGATGTGAATAGCTGGGCACGCTTTTCAGTTCATCCCGAACGCAGTTGGCATTTCCACATGGCAAGAGGACAGCTTTCCACCAAAAGACGATTACTCCCAAGAAAGGATCCTTTGCCCAAGATACTGATGGAAGAACAACTCAAAGTAGGACATTTTTATTATGATAAATCGTGTTTCTGTCGAAACATTTTAGTGGCTTAGGACGCCATGTTTTTTGACGTAGCTTCGCTTGGCGCAAACTGTATTGAAAAGTAAGGATAAATTAAAAAATGTAATTCCGCAATTGTATTAAGAATTAAATTGTCTATCAATCCCTGTCCACCCTATATTTTTTAGTCACGTTTATGAGTATTTATGTATAAGAGTAGATCACTGTCTAAGTGGCGCAAGGACATTTTCTGACCAGCTGAGCTACATTTCACATTGTCTAACCATGATTTTGGTGGCTAAATATAAACGTTTTCGATCAAACTCTATATGGAATGTGTAATATGATGTTACAGGAGTGTCATCTGAAGAATTCTGAGAAGGTTAGTGAAAAAATTAATATATTTTTGGCGATGTTGACGTTATCGCTCACTTTGGCTAGAATCAATGCTGGGCTGCTATGTGCTATGTGCTATGCTAATATAACGATTTATTGTGTTTTCGCTGTAAGACACTTAGAAAATCTGAAATATTGTCTGTATTCACAGGATCTGTGTCTTTCGATTCGTGTATGCTGTGTATTTTTACGAAATGTTTGATGATTAGTAAGTAGGTAAACACGTTGCTCTAAGTAGTTTTTCTATTCCATTTGTGACGGTGGGTGCAATTGTAACCTATGCCATCTACCTGAAATATGCACTTTTTTCTAACAAAACCTATCCCATACCATAAATATGTTATCAGACTGTCATCTGATGAGTTTTTTTGTTGGTTAGGGGCTATAAATATCTTAGTTTAGCCGAATTGGTGATGGCTACTGGTGTTGGTGGACAAATAAAAGATGGTGGATTATGCTAATGTGTTTTTAGGTAATAGATGTACATCTTTACATATTGTGTCTTCCCTGTCTTCACAAGATCTGTGTCTTTCATTAGCTGTATTGGACTTTAATGTGTGAAAGTTAAATATTTAAAAAAAAAATTTTTTTGAATTTCGCGGCACTGGTTTTTCAGTGGGGGTGGGGGGGGAGTGCCGCTAGCGGCACGCTGATCCTAGACAGGATAACAATATTGATTTAAATAATTAATTGTTTATTTAGTGACGCCACAAATGTGAATTAATATTTACAAAACAATTTACAAAAAAAAAAACACATGACAAAATTGCAACATTTCTGCAGACATGTCAGACCATAATAAATAATACATTTACTTTGTATAGTGCTTTTCAGGACATTTAAAAAATCTAAAATAATGATGTACAATAAAAACAACATACATTAAAAATAAATCATAGGTAAACTAACAATATTGTAGACTTGATGCTAAATACAGATTTTTCAGCTTTAGTGTGTATATCGTATCCACTTAGTCATGTTAGGAAGTTTGCCATCTTTATGACCGGCCCTGGTAATTTCACCCCAACTTCTCTTATCCCCAGAACACAGTAACTTTAGAACATAAATTTTAAAATACAGCCCTAGCAGAGCCCCATGTCCCATGGGGACGTCCTCGAGGGCGTGGATGTTCTCCCCATCAAAGGCCAGCGGGATTTCACTCTCATGGTGAAATGGATTTCCGCCGATGTGCAGTAAAGGAGTGAGGAGCGGTGAAATCTGTGTCAACAAAAGTAAGAAAAGATTAATACACATTAATATTCAGCTGTAGTTTTATATCAGCATGCACACCTATGTTTATGAAGAAACAGATGATTGGTGCATAGGCATACCTTGCCACGGACATAAAGGCCACTCGGGTCCTCATTGAAGAGGTTGGGCAAGAGCAGAATCACTGCTGTGCTCTCGAGTCCTAGTAAAGTAAAGAAACGATCTTACTACACTTGCTAAATTTATGAAAATACATTAGAGAAAGGGAAGGAATAAGAGCAAATCCCTCTTCTGTATTGTCCTTCAGGGACTGTCAAAATAGCAGGATGATGTCCTCACCCCTGCCTTGCCTCTCTACCTCTGATAGTCCTTGAATTATCTTTTTGTCTATATCCATTCCATGGACTTGATTCATTTCTGAGAAGATCTGAAAAGATCATTTGCACACATTTGTATGCTAATAGATGTCAGTTTGTATTGACTGCTATGTAGGTTAAATGTACACTTCAAATGCAGCTGTCCTACAACAGATCTGTACCTTCTTCTTGATCCCAATTGCATTGTGTCCATGTTCTGTCCTATAAGAATTTCAAAGGAAGAGAAAATGTGTCAAAGAATAGTCTTACAAGCATTAAAACATATATATATATATTAAATAAATATTGAAAGATAAATGGCATCGACATACAATTGAAAGTAAAATAGAAGAACATATTGGAGAAAGCACTAGCCAATACAGTACTGCCATACAGTAACAGTACTGCCATACAGGCCTAATATCACATTTCAAGATATCTTTGTACACAAATTGTTCAATATTTTATCAGGCTGACTTGAAAGATTATACGCAACATTTTGCTGCGTGGCAATACTGTGTTTGGATTCTGAAGGGCCTTTATACAAAAGAGGTAGTCTAGACACTGTATTAATACCATTATGCATTTGAATCCCATCTACAGCTACCATCTAAGATATTAATTTCCCTCCAAAAGGGGGTGGACATGTAACGTCTCCAAAATGGGACGGTATTGTCCATGCAACGTTTCCAAACTGGGATAGTATTGTCCATGTAACGTTTCCTAAATGGGATAGTATTGTCCATGTACCGTTTCCAAAATGGGATAGTATTGTCCATGTAACGTTTCCAAAATGGGATAGTATTGTCCATGTAACGTTTCTAAAATGGGACAGTATTGTACATGCAACGTTTCCAAAATGGGACAGTATTGTACATGTACCGTTTCCAAAATGGGATAGTATTGTCCATGTAACGTTTCCAAAATGGGACAGTATTGTACATGTACCGTTTCCAAAATGGGATAGTATTGTACATGTAACGTTTCCAAAATGGGATAGTATTGTCCATGTAACGTTACCAAAATGGGATAGTATTGTACATGTAACGTTTCCAAAATGGGACAGTATTGTCCATGTAACGTTTCCAAAATGGGACAGTATTGTCCATGTAACGTTTCCAAAATGGGATAGTATTGTCCATGTAACGTTTCCAAAATGGGATAGTATTGTCCATGTAACGTTTCCAAAATGGGATAGTATTGTCCATGTAACGTTTCCAAAATGGGATAGTATTGTCCATGTAACGTTTCCAAAATGGGATAGTATTGTCCATGTAACGTTTCCAAAATGGGATAGTATTGTCCATGTAACGTTTCCAAAATGGGATAGTATTGTCCATGTAACGTTTCCAAAATGGGATAGTATTGTCCTTGTAAATAAATAAAAGATGTATATTTTGTCAGGCTGAATGTTTGAAATATGAGGTGATTTGAGTCATGCTTCTTCAGTAGTGGACTAAAGACAATTAGCACTTGAATGTTGTCAAGAAATACTGGAGTTTTGTCAGATTGTTAATAAAATTGATTATAGATCAATTTATTATACTGCTTTCATGTGTGTATATACACAAACATCTGCAACAATTATCATCTTACATGTATTGTTTTAAACAAGCAGCTTTTTCAACTTGTAGAAAACAGCTAGCTACATTTTGAAGTGCTGCATTTTGATTAAAGTGGGTCACCAACGCAGTAAGTGTAACACAGCTCTTTTTTTGTTAGTCACTTTTTGTTAAATAATACTCTTTCAATTCAGAGCCTGGATTTCCCCCTGAGGCTAATATACATATCATACTGCAATCAATTGAACAGGGCAAAGTACAAGGTAGAACATCATTAAAATACTCCTACTACAATGTTAAAACATTCTACATTGTGACATTATTTCATTGATATCATGAAACAACTTCTTCATGTATGTATTTTCTGATGTTTGATCAGAGATCTTTTATCAGAGTATCTCTTACCACATTGATCACAGCTATGAGGTTTCTCTCCTGTGTGTGTTCTCTGGTGTGAAGTCAGCTGGCTTGATGTAGTAAAACTCTTCCCACATTGATCACAGCTATAAGGTTTCTCTCCTGTGTGTATTCTCTGGTGTGAACTCAGCTGGCTAGATGTAGGAAAACTCTTCCCACATTGATCACAGATATAAGGCTTCTCTCCTGTGTGTGTTCTCTGGTGTACAGTCAGATAGCAAGATGTAGTAAAACTCTTCTCACATTGATCACAGCTATAAGGTTTCTCTCCTGTGTGTGATCTCTGGTGTCGAATCAGATGGCTTGATGTAGTAAAACTCATCCCACATTGATCACAGCTATAAGGTTTCTCTCCTGTGTGTGTTCTCTGGTGTATTTTAAGTTCTGATGAAGATGTGCAACCTTTCCCACAGTCAGAGCAGCAATGAGATTTCTTCCCTGTGGTTCTCTGCTGGTGTTTCGATGTGGAGAGACTCTTCTCTGCCTCCTCAGCATCATGAGGTTGTTGAGGCTCCCCATAGGATCCACGATAGTCACGTCTCTCTCCTGTGTGAACAACAAGTCAGACAGATGGTAAGGCCCACAACAGCAGAAATCCACTGTAAAAGGTGATGTGTAGCCATGATGTACAAACAATGACTTCTGTAATGAATGTTCATTATTTGACATTTGTCTTTAGATTGTCAAGTGAACAACAATAGTCATATAACGTGTAAGGTAACTTATTTGAAAAATCATTACTTCATTACATTGCTCAACATTTGTCATGATTATTTAAAGCAGTTCATTTGTATCCGCTCTCTCGTTGGACTTCGGCACCATATTTTCCCCCATTTTCTTCAAATCTGAAAACGTTAAAGCCACGCCCATTTCCTGAAGAATTGCAAAAACTCACAATAAGGATGTAGCAATTGCATATGTCCCCTATAAAAGCACACATCAGTTCAACAACTGCAGAGTTTGTGCCTTTGTTTTTAAGACAGTACTTACTAGTGTTAATCAGGGCCCGTTCATCGTTAGAGCCATTGTATGCCTTAACATGCCTTTGGGAAACCGAGCCCAGATATCCAGTTTCCTCATCTTCATCCTCCCCTTCCTCCAATGTGACAGTCATCTCCCCCTCCTCCTCTTTCACTCCAAAAACAGAATCTTCCTCTTTCTCCTCCTCTTTCACTGTAACATCCTCCTCCTCTTTCACTCTGAACGCATCTTCCTCTTCTTTCACTGAAACGTCTTTCTCTTCTTTCACTGTAACAGCCTCACCGTCTACCTGTTTTTGTATTTTGACATCCTCTTCCTCCTCTTTCACGACAATGTTTAGCCACATAACCTCTTTCTTCGTCCAGCAGATCTCCTCTTCTTTAGGAGAGTAGCTTAGTGACCGCATGGTCGGGGATGTTAGCTAGGCTAATGCTAACTTAACCAGCCCGCTAACTGACTAATAACTACAACACCGTAAATATGAAATTAAATCGACAACTAACTAGACGACAGACGAGGGTTTAAAACACAGTGGCTAATATACACTAAAGCGTCTGAAGAGCTTTATTGGATCGGCTATTTTGGCTAGCAAGCTACCGAGGTTGCTGACTGTCTGTTGCTGCTGTTGAAAGAAGCGTTCCGTCCACTAGATTATACGTCACAGTAGCAGCATTGCCTTAAAGTCGCAGACCGCCATCTGCTGACTGGAGTGGGTAACGCAGTTAAGAAAAACGTATATTTTATTTTCAGACAAAAAGTTAAAGGATAGGAGTCAGGGACGTCACTAGAACTAAAATGTTAATTAGCCCCCCCCCCCCCCTAAATAAATCAATATCAGTCAATATATTTTTTCTGTGATTTCTTTTTTTTGTCAACCGTTTCATCGCATCTTAAACTTCTTACCGGGCCGGCACTAGGGCCGGGGGAGGCTGCTGCTTCACTAGTGACTGTTAGACTTTCTTCAGCAAAGATCCCTGAAAGAAATACTTCGAGAGAGGGGTACCACTACACAGAACTGAACTGGATCAAAGATGGTGGACAGAAATACTAGGAGAGAGGGGTACGCCTACACAGAACTGAATCAAAGATGGCGGACAGAAATACCAGAAGAGAGGGGTACCCCTGCACAGAACTGAACTGCATCAAAGATGGCGGACAGAAATACTAGGATGGAAGCAAATGTAAGGGATTATAACGTCATAACTAATCATGCAAAAAACATGTACAGTTGACAGGAATGTTTGTTCATGTAGAGACAAACGATTATGCATTTTTTTTAATCATAGTTCATTTACGAAAATCGTGATTTAGCCAGCTAGCTGACTAGCTAACATTAGCCAGCTAGCTTTATGGGTGTTGTGACATGAGTACAAAATTGTAATTCTGGTTGTTTTAGGGACTCCTGAAACAACCAGCAAACCAGGCTGTCGTTTTGGGAAACAGTGGATGTATAGAATCTAGCTAGCTGAAGAATTTACTGCAAATTGAATGTACAATTCTGTAAGCTTGCCTTGCTGATATTTACCATGCAGATATATGAAATAACATAGCTAGCTGTGTTCTTGCTTATTGTGCAGTGGATTATTAAAATCCCTGTATACCCATGGATGTGTAGCTAGCTATCTAGCCGATCTGTGTATGGACCCAAACGTTTGGTATACATATTAGTTCAGAACCTAGCTATGAACCTCAGCTATCATAGCCAGTTGTATCAACTTCAAAACAGCCTGAATGACATTAATGAAGCCTATGGATTGAGTAGAATATAATATCATGTTGTGCCAAGAATGCAAGTCGTTATTGTATACATGTAGTTATTACCATGCATGAGATCCCCACATTGTAGCCTGTACATTTAATATATTCACTGATCATGTACTCTACCTTGGCAAATAAAGGTGCAGTTTAGGTATGAATGTCTTTGAGAGTATTATTCAGTCATATCCAATACCAGGAGTATCAAATTCCAGTCTTTGAATGACGCTGTGTCTGCATGTTTGTATTACAATTATACACTTCAACAGTGTTTACCAATCTTGGTCCTGGGACATCAATGGTTACACATTGTAACTAATAAACTAGAAACAGGATTTAACTTGTTAATTCATATATACAGAAATATACTGTAATGTTAAAAAACAGTACACTACACTTCCTATGCATCATGTAAATACTCTAACACCGGTTCATCTCAACATCTAATGCCCTTCATCTGCATTGATCTGATAAACACAGGATAGGTAGAGTATTTCATCACATTACACTTCATTTCAACCAGTAGAGAATGTGAAACGCTTGATTGAAAAGCTCATTATCCAAGTGTTATAAATACAAGTTCAATCTGTACTTCAATGCACATCTGTTGTGCATTATAAAAACAGAGGAAGAAAGAGGTGGAGAGAGAGGTGTAAAAGACAGAAAGGGAAAGAGGTAAGCACATAGGAGCAGGGAAGGCAGCACATGATTAATGAATCACAGTGCTACCTAAATATTCTCTCAGTTCATCACAATTACATAATAGTGTCTCTAGATGGCCCAAAGGTTATCTTAAAAGCAGGTGAGGTGGCGATGATGGGACTAGCGGTTGGCATCCTCTCACATCAAAACATATCTGCAGACGAGAGACAGATGGAGAGAGAGAGCATGTTTAAGCCTTGTGTTTTAATTTTTTATTCTAACATTGTTAGTCATCAAGCAGGAGGTGAAATGCAAAACTGCAAAACTGACCTGGGATCATTAACTCTGGGACTACTGCATCTATCTGTATTTCAATGTAAAGCATCTCTTTAATAATACTTCCTGTATAATATAAACTGACCTGGGATCATTAACTCTGGGACTACTGCATCTGTCTGTATTTCAATGTAAAGCATCTCTTTAATAATACTTCCTGTTGTCCTGACCAAGTGACCTCTCACCTCTGATCATGCTGTGCCCTCTATGTAGCCAGTTCAGATGCTGTAGGGGTTCACCGACACAGCTGATATAACCTAGAGGATTTAGGGAGAAGGGGAGAGAGGGATGAAGTGAAGGAGAGAGACTGTTATTGAGAAAATAAGGTAGTTAAAGCCACAGTGTTCAACAGGAATCTGTGTGTGGCATCACCTGGTGTCCACACCACACTAAGTGGCTGCAGAGTACTTTATGCTGAAAAACATGAACGGATCCACAAGGACAAACAATTATAGCGTAGTAATAGAAATAATGAAGTGTCTTACTATTCTCCATGGTTGGCCCTCTTGCCTATTTGTTGAAGGTGGAAGGAGCCACAGTTATACACCCGAGCCTGCTTACTGCACAACACAATCCATCAATCAGATTGATACACGAGTGTGTAGGTGTGGGTTATAGGGTGTCTAATTATTCTACATTTCTTCAATATGGGTGATTTAAAATAGCCTGTTTTGTTTTTGCACAGACATCACACCCTTACCTAAACAGCACCCTCACCTGAGAAGTAGAAATCAAAGGGAGAGAAACTGTGAATTGAATAACTGCAGTTGACATAGCTAAGTAAATGGAAGAATACTCTTATTGCAATGTGGATGGCTCTTAAAAGAGCCTTTGGTTGTGCATAGTGTAGTCTATGGTGTTGCCAGGGAACAGCACCCTCTTAAAAGAGCCTTTGGTTGAGCATAGTGTAGTCTATGGTGTTGCTAGGGAACAGCAACCTCTTTGAAGAGCCTTTGGTTGTGCATAGTGTAGTCTATGGTGTTGCCAGGGAACAGCACCCTCTTTGAAGAAGTAGGAGGTGAAGATCTCCTGCACACGGATTGCCTCTCTTGCTGCGTTGTTGGACCCCATCCTTGAAACATCCTGCAGAGCAGCAGACTCCTCCTCTGGGACACGGCGGCGAGCTGCAGATCCCCTCCTGGTCCTCGTGTCCATCCTCATGAAGTTACGCAGGACACAGGTAGCCTTCACACACCTGAATTCCTCCAGGAGGCAGTCCCAGATGACCCTGGTCACCCAACCTTGCAGTGCCCTACACGGTAACTGTAGGCAATCGTTTTGAAGGAACCTCCAGTTACAAGGTATCTGTAGGAATATGGAAGACAATGTAATTATTAGACTTTTACATCAACAGGTCATTGTGGATTACTAAAGTATAATATCCCTGATAACAAATCATGATAACATTGGATTGATAGATGCATGGGCACATATATGTACATGTGTAGCATGTGACAATAACACGATCATATCAAGGATGACATCACAAATGAATACATAAATACCACTTGAAGCTTGATGATGAGTTGATCATTTGAATCAGCTGTGCAGTGCTGAGGCAAAAACAACAATGTGCCTCTTTGAGTCCCCAGGACTGAGAACCACTGCTCTTCATTGGGACCTCTTCATATGTAGACTGGCTTTCATAGAGCTCTTTATCTGAGGACAGAAAACCTCACAAGAAACACACTTCATTATAGTGAAATTACACCACACTGAATATTATGTTACTATTATCTCCGTGCTCACTTCTAGGGACAGGAACTACACAAAAGTACCTGCCCTATCCAGAATAGCCTCCTCTCTCACTGACAGTTGGGGCTGCTATCCTTTCACCCTCCTCCATGGCTGTTAGCTAGCTACCTACAAATGCATTTGGAGTTTGTTTTTTTACAGTGATAAATACATCAAGATAGCTAGATAATATGACGTTAGACAGCTGATGATATTTAATTCACTTAGCTATCTATCTATACAGACTGGTTACCTATTTAGATATGATATGAAAGTATTGTGTGAAATTATTTTGATGTTAAAGTATTTTAAATTATTTTGATGTGATATGAAAGTATTGTGTGAAATAATTGTTATGTGATATGAAAGTATTATGTGAAATTATTTTGAGGAGTAACGGGGGCAGAGAATCAGCAGTAGAAACAATAACAAAGCGTACTCCCTGCCCGTTTCAGTAAAAAGCTGAGGGATGGTGCTGGAGAAATGCAACGATCCATGATATCAACATTCTAGTTATAACCATGTTTTGAGGATATACAGTGTTTGTTTATATTTACTGATAAACATTGGAGTAAAAAAATGCTTATATTTTGGGTTCTGATGGGGTACAACAGTTGAACTAAGCTCATGAGGCATTTATAAGGGAATTCTTCAAGAAACAATGGGTACATATCATTAATGTATAAGTCCCAAAATGGATGTAACAACTGCTGATTGCCCCTTTAAGACTACATATTGGGCTAATCTAATAGGAGATATTGAGGACTACAGTATTTCAGGCATTGTCATTGGATGCATTTGATCAATTGTTAACGTTTTGTTGATGGTCCACTCTTGATGTTCTACACGTTACAGTGTAGCTTCAGCCATTCCTACAGAACAACATTAAAGTGTAGAACCCCTTTACTGCATATTGGTTCAACGACTGCAGAGACGGTACTTACTGGTGTTAAACAGATCTCCAACCTCCTCTTCTTCCTTCTCCTCTTTCAATGTGACAGTCATCTCCCCCGCCTCCTCTTTCACTCCAAAAACTGCTCTCTCCTCTTTCTCTTCCTTCTCTTCTTTTATTGTAACATTCTCCTCCTCTTTCACTCTGAACGCGTCTTCCTCTTCTTTCACTGAAACGTCTTTCTCTTCTTCTTTCACGGTAACAGTCTCTACTTGTTTTTGTATTGTAACATCTTTCTCTTCCTCTTTAACGAGAGCTTCTTTCTCCATCCAGCAGGCCTCTTCTTTATCAGGAGGAGAGTAGCTTAGTGAACTCATGGTCGGGAAACGTTAGCTAGCTAGCATTAGCGACTAGCTTAGTTCTAAGCTAACTTAGCAAACCAGCTAGCTGACAAACAACGTGAATATATTGTAATGACCTGACTAGATCATAAAAGAACAACTGTCCAGACAGAGGATTGAGTTTACGAATGGACGGTTTATTAAACCAACTTTACACAGGCTACTGTTTGGCCGTAGCCCACGCCAAATAAATGAAAGATAGCCCACAAGCCAATCGTGACCTTCTCTTGTGAAGCCCAGACGTAAGAGAGAGAACAAAGGCAAAACCTGGTCTTAACTTCCAATGCTCCATCCCCCTGCCCAACCCCCCTCCATGCCACTCCGCCAACCACCAGGATGCCCGGCATCAGAACATTCCAGGCATTCCCGTGATTGGCAGATAGCAGGTTGACTGACATGTCGGACCCCGCGAACACAACCACCTACTAGCCTAACACATAACACACAGCTGTCTGTGCGGGTCGCTACACAGCCCCCCCACCACAAAGTCCCTCGTCCCCGAGGGAACAAACAAAGTCTCTGAAGCGAACCGGAGGTCTCCTTTGCCTGCGTGGCCGTGATGGTCGCAGAGTGCCCCCCTGGGAACCAGGGGATGAAGGCAGGGATATGGGGGACAAGGAAGCGGGAATGGGTAATACAGTCCGTGGCTCTGGGGAACCACGCGGTGACACAGGGGGGGAGACAGGGGGAGTGGGCTGTCTGGAGCCTTGTCTGCGGCACCTGGGGGTGGGTGCCTGGAGAATGGCATTGCCAGAGAGGGGAATTGTGGGGGTTCCTGGGGTTTGGGGAGAAGAGGCCCCTCTGTATGGGGCTAACCTGTCCCGGTGCAGTGCCACCTTTCTCCCCCTGGGAGGAAGCTGCACCCGGTAAACAACCTCCCCTACCCTCTCCAGGACACTGCAGGGTCCCACCCAGTGACTGTCCAACTTGGGGCATCTGCCTTTTTTCCTTAGCGGGCTGTAGACCCAGACCAGCTCCCCAGCCACAAAGTGCCTTCCCCGGGTGTGCACGTCATAGTTCCTCTTCTGCCTCACACCTGCATTCACCAGCTGCTCTCTGGCGAAGGTGTGGGCTGTCTCCAGGCGGTCCTGGAGTCTCCGGGCATACTCCGGCCCCGGGGGAACATGAGGGCTATCCAGGGGCCGACCAAACGCCATCTCCGCAGGGGTGCGGATCTCTCTCCCCAGCATGAGGAGGGCAGGCGTGCAGGAGGTGGAGTCTTGGACAGCGGAGCGGCATGCCATGAGGACCATAGGCAGGTGCTTGTCCCAGTCACGCTGGTGTTTGGAAGAGACGATGGCCAGCTGCTGTCCAAGCGTTTTATTGAAGCGCTCTACAAGGCCATCACTTTGAGGATGGAGAGGAGTAGTGCGGGTCTTGTGCATACCCAGCCTCTCACACATGGTGGCGAACACACGGGACTCAAAGTTTCTGCCCTGGTCGCTGTGGATGGACTCTGCAGCTCCAAACCTGCTGAACATCCCCGCTGTCAGGGCGTCGACGATGGTCTCTGCCTCCTGGTCAGGCAGAGCATAGGCCTCGGGCCATTTTGTGAAATAGTCCATGGCCGTGAGCACCCAGCGGTTTCCACTGTCTGTGGTGGGGAACGGCCCAACTACATCCACTCCCACCCTCTCCATGGGAGCCCCCACTGGGAACTGTTGGAGCTGAGCATGAGAGCGGCCTGGGGGGCCCTTTCTCGCTGTGCAGTTGTCACAGCGGCGACAAAAGTCCTCCACATCCCTCTTGTGCTGCCCCCAGTAGAAGCCCTGACGGAGACGGCGCAGTGTTTTTGTGACCCCAAAGTGTCCAGTCCCCACCCCGCCATGAGTACTCTGGAGCACAGCCTCCCGCAATGCTTTTGGGACCACCACCTGCCACCTCTCCTCTCCCGTAGCTGACTCCTTCCATGCCCGCTGTAGCACGCCATCAGCCAGCCGCAGTCTCTCAAACTTTGACCACAACCCTTTGGTCGCGAGTGAGAGCGCTGTCACCTCTTCCCATGGTGGCCTCACCTGCGCCTCTACCCACTGTAGCACTGGCTGTAGGTCTGTGTCCCGTCCCTGCTGCTGCCGCCATTCAGCCATGTCGACAGTCTGCAGCTCACAGCAGACAGGCCCGCTCGCCCGACACACTGTGGCACAGACCCCCTCTGCACACAGCTCTCTCTCCCGTCCCTCTCTCCGTTCACAGTGGCGGCAGCCGTCTGCAGTACAGGGCCGACGGGACATGGCGTCGGCGTTGGAGTGGCGTGCCCCTGCCCTGTGCACCACCGTGAAGTCATACGGCTGAAGCTCCTCCAACCAGCGTGCCACCTGGCCCTCTGGCTCTCTGAAAGACATGAGCCACTGGAGAGCAGAGTGGTCAGTCCTTACAGTAAAGGGCAGACCACCCAGGTAGTACTTGAAGTGTTTGACGGAAGCCACAACAGCCAAGAGCTCCCGCCGGGTGACACAGTAGCGGCGCTCATGTTTGTCAAATGTTTTGCTGAAGTACGCCACCACTCTCTCCCCCGCTGGCCCCACCTGGGCCAGCACCCCACCCATGCCCACATTGCTCGCGTCTGTGTCCAGGATAAAGGGCAAGGTGAGGTCAGGGGGGGCGAGCACGGGTGCCTCGATCAGTGCACGTTTGAGGGTGTTGAACGCCTCCTCACACTCCACTGTCCAAGTGAAAGCTTTGTCCTTCGGCAGCAGGCGGTTCAGTGGAGCAGCAACGCTTGAGAAGCCCCGTACAAACCTCCTGTAGTACGAGGCCAGGCCCAGGAAGCTCTTCAGCTGACGCTGGTCGGTGGGGGTGGGCCAGTCTCTGACAGCCCCTACCTTGTCCTCCATGGTGCTGATCCCCTCCTTCCCCACTCGGTGGCCCAAGAAGGACACCTCTCTCCTCATGAAGTGGCACTTCTCGGGGTGGAGCTTCAGACCTGCGGCAGCCACCCTCTCCAGCACACGCCGTAGCGCCCCCAGGGCTGACTGGAAGGAGCTGCCATGGGCCAGGATGTCATCGAGGTATACCAGACACTGCTGTCTGGGGATGCCATCCAGCACCCTGTCCATCAAACGCTCAAAAGTAGCTGGAGCGTTGCACAGGCCAAAGCACAGGACCTTGAACTGCTAGTGTCCTCTGTTAGTGGAGAATGCAGTTTTGGCTCTGGCCTCTGGGGAGAGGGGCACCTGCCAGTAGCCACTGCGGAGGTCTAGTGAGGAGAACCAGGAGGATCCCCTAACCAGGTCCAGCGACTCATCGATACGTGGTATGGGGTATGAGTCCTTCCTGGTTACCTCATTCAGCCGCCTGTAGTCCGCACAGAACCTCAGCTTGCCCCCCTTCTTCGGAACCATGACGACTGGCGCCGCCCAGGGGCTGTCTGAGGGCTCAATGAAGTCTGCCCGCTGCATCTCCAACACAGCCTTGTCTGCCGCCTCCTGGCGTGCCAGCGGGATACGGCGGGGACGCATCTTGATGGGCCGAGCATCACCTGTGTCGATCTCATGCTGCACCAGATGAGTCTGACCCACCTCTTCCTCACTCAGCGCAAAGCTGTCTCTGAATTCAAACAGCAACTGCCACAACCGTTCCTGCTGCTCGGGGTCAAGACCAACACAGTTCCTCCCCCATATCTCCCTCACTGCAGACAGTGTCCTCTCCTCTCCCATCTGGGGTAGCTGGGCTGGGGGGGCGCGGCCTGGGCTCACAGAGGGCTGTGTCATGGAGGTAGCTGGGGGAATGTAACACACCGCAGTAGGTGACAGGGGGGCTGGGGAAAAGTCACACACAGCTGTGGGGGAGGGGGGGCAGCCATGAGTCTCTGCTGCTTTAACTGTTGGAGTAAAGGGTTTGTTGGGTTGAGTGAATGTGACATTAGGGGGGGCCATGGTGACTTCCGGCCCTCCCTGGAAGCTCAGTGTGCCCCTATTTAGGTCTAACTGGCAGCCTGTGCTCCTAAGAAAGTCCAACCCCAGGATACAAGGGTCCTGCACAGCCGCCACCCACACAGGATGACGCACAGTCCTGCCCCCTACTGTCAGAGTCATTATTCCCTTCCCTTTCATGGGTGCCAGCTCACCTGTGACTGTGCGGAGCTGCACAGTTGTAGGCTCACACTGAGTCCAACCTGGCACAATATCTGGCCTCACCAGGGTTACTGTGGACCCAGTGTCCACCAGGGCGGAGCAGGGCACACCCTCCACAGTGACAGGGACATGACAAAAGTCCCCAACACAGGTCCGGCCCACCACAACAACAGGCTCCATCCGCTTGCTCTCGTCTGATTCTGGGGGAAGTGGAGCCTTGCTTCCCCGTCTGTGCCGGTGGGCTCCTCCTGAAGATGATGGTGGTTGGGATAGAAAGCCAGGGGTCCGCACTACCCGGTCTATGCGGACCCCGAGCCGTTTCCCTGAGCTCTGGGGGACATGGGGCAATTTCGGCGCAGATGGCCAGGCTGGCCACAACCCCAGCAGACCCTGGGACCAGGGTGTGTGTTTTGTGCCGCCTGTAGCGACACAGCACGAATGAGTTCTGTCATTTCAGCCACCCATGCAGGCTTTTCCGGCTCCGGGCTGCTCTGCCCCCCAGCTCGCACAGAGGGTGTGTCTCCCTGCACCCCCACCAAAGCCCCAGCTGAAGTCCCAGCCCACACCAGCTCCCTCTCCAAAGCCATCTCCAAGGCTATCTGCAATTACTCAGGATGAGCCAGCTGGGTCTGTATGCGCAGCTCCGTAGGAGAGAGCGCCTGTATGAACTGGTCCCGTGCTAGCTGGCTCTGCACGGAGGGGGGCATGTGAGCATATGCCCGCCGAGAGAGGCTCTCAATGTCATTAGCTAACACCCGTAGAGGCTCTCCTGGCTGCCTGCGTCTATTACTCAGTTCGGAGCGCAGTAGCCCGGGCTGTACACACTGTCCATAGCGCCTCCTCAGTGCTCCCACTAAAGCGCCATAATCACGTCTGTCCTCGGGGCTAATCAATATCAAACAGGACAGAGCTTCATCCGTGAGGCATAAAGCCAACTGCAGTGCCCTTTCTTCCTCCGACCACCCCCTAAAATGAGCTAACAGTTCAAACTGAGCATGAAAAGCTTCCCAATCCGCCTTACCGGAATACTTCGGGGTCTTAACAGATACGGACGCAGCCGGGAACTGGGCGCCGCCATGTTTGTTTACATCCTGAGCCCCAGATTCCTCGTCCCGCCGCGTCGTCGTCACCACTTCGGCCCGCCCACCAGAATCCGCGCGAAACACAGTCGACGAGGCGCTCATGCCCGCTTCAGCCGCCATCACTCTAGCGTCCTCCCTCAAGCGGCCTCTGCGCTCCGACGCCCTGGCGATCTCCTCAGCCAGAACCTCCGACGTCCATTCACACATATCTCCTTGGCCATAATCTTCCCCTACCTCCACCTTCACTTTCGGATTCCCTCGAAGCATTTTCAACCCCCGTTCTCACCTACGGTAGCTAGACACAGAAGTCAGCTAGCTAGCTGGCTAACTTTTATCAACATTTTTACTTCTGACACCAATGTAATGACCTGACTAGATCATAAAAGAACGACTGTCCAGACAGAGGATTGAGTTTACGAATGGACGGTTTATTAAACCAACTTTACACAGGCTACTGTTTGGCCGTAGCCCACGCCAAATAAATGAAAGATAGCCCACAAGCCAATCGTGACCTTCTCTTGTGAAGCCCAGACGTAAGAGAGAGAACAAAGGCAAAACCTGGTCTTAACTTCCAATGCTCCATCCCCCTGCCCAACCCCCCTCCACGCCACTCCGCCAACCACCAGGATGCCCGGCATCAGAACCTTCCAGGCATTCCCGTGATTGGCAGATAGCAGGTTGACTGACATGTCGGACCCCGCGAACACAACCACCTACTAGCCTAACACATAACACACAGCTGTCTGTGCGGGTCGCTACAATATTCAAGCATCAACATTCAGTAGAACGATGCTTTAAAACCACGCATCAGTTCAACAATAGTTTGTGTGGCTGTTTTTAAGACAGTACTTACTGGTCTTAATCAGATCGCCTGTCTCCTCCTTCTGTTCTTGTTCTTCCTTCTTCTCCTCTTTCAATGTGACAGTTATCTCTCCCTCCTTCACTCCAAAAACTGCATCTTCCTCCTCTTCTTTCACTGTAACATCCTCCTCCTCTTTCACTCTGAACGCGTCTTCCTCTTCTTTCACGGTAACAGCCTCACCCTCTACTTGTTTTTGTATTGTAACAGCCTCCTCTTTCACGAGAACTTCTTTCTCCGTCCAGCAGACGTCCTCTTCTGTAGCAGGAGGAGAGTAGCTTAGTGAACTCATGGTCGGGGATAATAGCTAACTAGCTAGCGTTCGTTAGCCTAGTGATAGGCTAATTTATCAAGCCAGCTACCTAACAACGTATATATGAAATTAAATGGGGAAACTAGCTAGCTAGCTATAAGACATACGTATTTTTAAAACACAGGTGCAACTATACAACGACTATTTTGTCTAGAAAGGTGGCTGACCAGCCTAGTTCTAAGCTAACTTAGCAAACCAGCTAGCTGACAAACAACGTAAATATATAATTAAATGGTCCAACAAGTACATACAACAGAAGTGTGTTTAATACACAGCGACTAATATACACCAAAACAGTGTAAAGAGCGTGAATGTTGTAGCTATGTTTGCTAGAAAGCTACCGCGGTGTCTGACTAGCTGTTGTTGTTGAAGGAGCGTCCCGTCCACTAGATTATACGTCACACTGGCAGCATCGCCAGAACCTGAAAGACTCACATCGCATCTCCTGACTGGAGTGGGAAACGCAGTTGAGGAACCAAACGTTTATTTTTCATTTATTTCATAAAAGTTTAATATTATATAAAGTCGTTCAAAGAGAAGCATATGTTGATTGATTCGTGTTTAATGAGTGATAATTTAAAACAAACTTTACACCCACTACATATTTGCATTGAACCATACTTCTGACATGGATCATTTTGACCCCAGAGGCATATCTCAAAATGTGGTTTATTAAATTCTTCCATTTTTTCATGACTTTGTCAATCAACTTGTTCTTAATAAATCTAAATCATGGTTTAGTGTTTCTGTATCAATATGGACTTCTAACAAATTCAAATCCTTTTGAGTCATTTTGATCCCAGCCAAAAGCACCTTTGATAAATAGGACGTTTATTGAAATTCGAAATCAAATCACATTTTATTGGTCACATACACGTGTTTAGCAGATGTTATTGGGGGTGTAGTGAAATGCTTGTGGTTCTAGCTCCGACAGTGCAGTAATATCTAACAAGTAATATCTAACAATTTCACAACCCAATACACACACATCTAAGTATTTGAATCTAGGTTTCTCTGTAGACATGATCCATCCCACCAGAGGGTGGAGGGGCACCTGTATCAGTGGTTTTGACCAGATAGACACCTGCAGACACACAGTATAGTGCCTCCCATGTACTCTCCTATGATTGGACTTTTCTATACCACGTATCACGTGACTGTGTACAAAACTGCCAATGGTAGAAAACTCTGCCAGCTGTATACAGTGCATTCGTTAAGTATTCAGACCCCTTCACTTTTTCCACATTCAGTTACATTACAGCCTTATTCTAAAATTGAATATTTTTCCCCTCATCAATCTACACACAATACCCCATAATGACATCACAATACCCCATAATGACATCACAATACCACATAATGACAAACCAAAAACAGGTTTGTAAACATTCTTGCAAATGTATTTACTTAAGTATTCAGACCCTTTGCTATGAGACTCGAAATGGAGCTCAGATGCATCCTGATTCCATTGATCATCCTTGAGATGTTTCTCCAGCTTGATTGGAGTCCACTTGTGGTAAATTCATTTGATTAGACATGATTTGGAGAGGCACACACCTGTCTATATAAAGTCCCACAGTTTACAGTGCATGTGTCGTGGTAAATCTGATTCTGCCACGACACAAGTCAGAGCAAAAACCAAGTCATGAGGTCAAAGGAATTGTCCGTAGAGCTCTGAGACAAGAATGTGTTGAGGCACAGATCTGGAGAAAAGGTACCAAAAAATGTATGCAGCATTGAAGGTCCCCAAGAACACAGTGTCCGCCCTCATTCTTAACTGAAATAAGTTAGGAACCACCATTACTCTTCCTAGAGCTGGCCGCCCGGCAAAAACGGAGAAATCGGGGGAGAAGGGCCTTGGTCAAGGAGGTGACCAAAAACTCGATGGTCACTCTGACAGAGCTCCAGAGTTCCTCTGTGGAGATGGGAGAACCTTCCAGAAGGACAATCATCTCTGCAGCACTCCAACAAATCAGGCCCTTATGGTAGAGACCAGACGGAAGCTACTCCTCAGTAAAAGGCACATGGCAGCCCGCTTGGAGTTTGCCAAAAGGCACCTAAAGGACTCTAACCATGAGAAACAAGATTCTCTGGTCTGATTAAACCAACTCTTTGGCCTGAATGTCATGTGTCTGGAGAAAATCGTTACCATCCCGGTGAAGCGGTGGTCATGGCAACATCATGCTGTGATGTTTTTCAGCAGCAGTGCAAATTGTCCACTGGTTTTGGTGCAATTTCTCACCCATTTTGTCAGTAGGAAAGTTAATTTCCCGTCAGGCACACACATTAGTTGATTGTTATTATGAAAGTCATTTGTATCGAATGTACTTTTCCCCACTCATTCACCCCATCTCTTTACATTGCTTATTTATATGTGGTGACCTGACTGCGTCCAGACTGTCAAAGGCCCATCCTGGTAGATCTGAACCTAATTCAGCTTGGAGTGATCAGATGACAGAAGTCACATTTAGGTGCCAGGTGTAACTGAGTCCATAGATGCTCCACATCCATTACTTTGAGTGTTTTATATAATATGACTAAATGTGTTTCTTTCTGTGTGGCCGGGGCAGTCAAGAAATGGAACGGCAAGGCCACAGAACATGACATAAGCAGAGCTGTGGGAGACCCCCTCAAGCCCCTGGTAGAGCCGGGGGTGGTGTTTACCACTCCACCAGCAGAGCTGTGGGAGACCACCTTAAGCCCCTGGTAGAGCTGGGGGTGGTGTTTACCACTGCACCAGGCCTTCAGCAGGCTGGAAAAGTGGGATTGATCTGTTTGATCCATTTGTTTGTTTCAGTTCTCAGTAGTTGAATCATTTGATACTGTTTTTCATACAAAGATGGACCAAGAGTCTGTTGATTGGTCAGTCATTGGGTTAAGTTGTTTTGCAATGTTTTCAAATCAAATCAAGCTTTATTTATATAGCACATGTCAGACATGGATGCAACACAATGGTTTCACAGGAAAAAACTATGAAAATTAAACAGAAAAAATTAAACAGATATATTTAGTACATGTAACAGTATAACTTTAGTCCGTCCCCTCGCGCCGGGCGCGAACCAGGGACCCTCTGCACACAACAGTCACTCATGAAGCATCGTTATCCATTGCTCCACAAAAGCTGCGGCCCTTGCAGAGCAAGGGGAACCACTACTTCAAGGTCTCAAAGCGAGTGACGTCACCAATTGAAATGCTATTAGCGCGCACCACTGCTAACTAGCCAGCCATTTCACATCGGTTACACAACAAACATAAGAGGATAAAAAACAGAAAAACAACTGAAAGGCTAATGAGCAAGAAAGAAAGGAAATGCCATTGATTAAAATATTAAGAATATGATGTTATATCCAACCCAACCCAAAATATAAGCTTGTTTTTTAGAACTAACAGAGTCACTGACAACAACTAAACAGGTTTTAAGAGGGGTTCTGAAAGACACTATGGGGGTGTCCACTAGAAGTTGACTAGTAACAACAACTGGGACCTAAAAGACACTCACCATGAGACCCACTAAATCTGCCCAAGAAGAGGCAAACAAAAGAAAAAACCACAACTAACTTAAAGACAGGAAACAAACCAAAAAGGTGGAGCAACTACAGGTGTTGACTCTCCACATCTATCAAGACAACTGGAGCACTGGGCCAGACACTCTTAAATAGAACCTGGACCAGCTCAGGTGAAACACCTTCCCACTAACGAGATGGACAAGCCAGCACAGGTGTAACACATACTGACCAACGAGGTGACACCAATCAGTGCGTTCTACGTGCTGACGAGCAAGACGTGCTAAAGTCCAACCTCAAAACATAAATGGAAAAACCAAAGACTAACTAACACCTTAAGAGTTTGCTCACCAACAACAGAAAACAACTTCCATTTCACATTATAATCAACTACAATGCTTCACCTTCACCAATATAAACATGGTGTCTGTCTACTGGCAAACAACAATTACAAACAATATTTATTTTTTATTATTCCCACAAAGATTTTTCTTTCTATAGCTTCTAGAACTCTCGTCTTCCTAAAACTCACTCGCTTCTAGAACTCCCGTCCCCTTGGAACGAGCCCAAACAAAACTCATCTCCAATACGGAAAAACGTGCAGTAAAAATAAACTGTGATCCATGGCAATGCACTGGCTAAATGCAAAACACAAAACATTTTGACTGCCCCCCTTGAGACAATCAGCAACCAGGTTGTTCTCACCACAGACATGTCTGATTTCAAGAGGAAACTCCTGCAATATCCGTAGTAACTTTCCACCTCACTGCGGAGCTTCTCTCTCTTTTCAGAGTTCACTAAATAGGCATGTTGTTGGATCGGGTCCCAGTCCCCAATGTCATGCTCTAGTACATTTGGGTTGGCACATCTGAGAATTAACCCTGATATTCTAAAAGCAGGGCAACAATGTCAATATAATTATCAGTTGGTTGCATAAATAATTATCATTACCAAATGTTACATGAAATGTAAATATGAAATATTTGATTGCACAGTTGCTAGGTGGGATAGCCCAATGTCAAAACACAGTTTTAACATGTTCAAATCAATAACCAATATGCAGAAACAGTTTGGGATCAATTGAAAACCTAACATGTGGTATATACACAAACATCTGCCACAATAATAATATTTTTTAAAACAAGCACCTTATAAACTGCACAAGCACCAAAAACACTGTTGTTTTGACAAGTAGCAATAAATCACGGATATCGATTAGGGGGGAAATCAGGTTGTAGGTGCTGTTGAAACTAACACAACTAAACAAACACATGGAAATGGGAAATATCTTTAACCTCACTGGTTAGATGACAACCCGCAGGAGACAGTCAGCTACATTTTGGAGTGATGAATTTAAATGTAGGGGGTCGCTAAACAAACGAACACAACCCTTATTTGTCATCACTCATCGATATCATGTCAAAATTAATTGTGTGACAGAAGGGAGATGAGGTTACGCGTCCTGTTAAAACTAACAGCTCAAAAACCACACAGAATATGGGAATAATGTGTACATCCCTGATTAGAGGACAATTTGTAGAAAATAGATCGCAGCTCTTTTTGTGTTAGTCACTTTTTGTTAAATCACATAAATAGTACTCTTTCAATTCATAGCCTGGATTTTTTCCCCCTGAGGCTAATATCCATATCATGTTGAAATCAATAGAACAGGGGACAAACATTTAGGCTTCTACATTGTGACATCATTTAAATACTCCTACTACAATATTAAAACATTCTACATTGTGACATCATTAAAATACTCCTACTACAATGTTAAAACATTCTACATTGTGATAATATTAAAATACTCCTACTACAATGTTAAAACATTCTACATTGTGACATTATTTCATTGATATCATGAAACAACTCCATGTATTTTCTGATGTTTAATCAGAGATCTTTTATCAGTGTACCTCTTCCCACATTGATCACAGCTATGAGGTTTCTCTCCTGTGTGTATTCTCTGGTGTACAGTCAGAGAGCTAGATGTAGTAAAACTCTTCCCACATTGACCACAGGTATAAGGTTTATCTCCTGTGTGTGTTCTCTGGTGTGATGTCAGCTGGCCAGATCGACCAAAACTCTTTCCACATTGACCACAGCTATAAGATTTCTCTCCTGTGTGTATTATCTGGTGTGATGTCAGCTGGCCAGATTGACCAAAACTCTTCCCACATTGATCACAGCTATAAGGTTTCTCTCCTGTGTGTATTCTCTGGTGTAGTCAGCTGGCCAGATTGACCAAAACTCCTCCCACATTGAGCACAGATATAAGGTTTCTCTCCTGTGTGTATTCTCTGGTGTGATGTCAGATTGCCAGATCGGCCAAAACTCTTTCCACATTGATCACAGCTATAAGATTTCTCTCCTGTGTGTGTTCTCTGGTGTATCTTCAGATGGCCAGATGTAACAAAACTCTTCCCACATTGATCACAGCTATACGATTTCTCTCCTGTGTGTGTTCTCTGGTGTATCTTCAGAAGGCCAGATGCAACAGAACTCTTCCCACATTGATCACAGCTATACGGTTTCTCTCCTGTGTGTGTTCTCTGGTGTGATATCAGGCTGGTTGAATGAGTAAAACTCTTCCCTGATGAATTTTAATTCCTGATGAGGTGAATCTCTTCCCAGTCAGAGCAGCAGTGAGATTTCTTCCTTGTGGATCTCTGCGGGTGTTTCTTGAGGTGTTCTGATCTGGAGAAACTCTTCTCTGCCTTGTCAGCATCATGAGGTTGTTGAGGCTCCCCAGAGGACCCACGGTAGTCCCGTCTCTCTCCTGTGTGAACAAAAAAGTCAGACAGACAGTAAAGGCCCACAACAGTGAAAATCCACTGTAAAAGGTGATGCCAACAGCGTAGCCATGATGTTGTACAACAATTGACGTCTGTAATAAATGTTCAAATTATTTGACAATTGTCTTAAAATGAGCAACAATAGTCATATTTTGTCTTGTTTTCACATTAGTAGTAACATCGATGATTGTAGACTAGAAATAAGTTATTCATGTTGTTGAAACTCTAAGCAGTGTGCCAGACGACTTTTGGTCTCCAATATAAGCCCCTTTCTGTGTTTAACAAAATTGAGGTACGAGGGCGATGGACACATCATTTCAATGCAGAAACTCCTCCCTGCTAATGAGGACACCGATAGCCACTAGCACAGTCAGTGTAGTCAGCTCAGCTATCCCCATTGAGACCGTGTCTGTGCCTCGACCTAGGTTGGGCAAAACTAAACATGGCGGTGTTCGCCTTAGCAATCTCACTAGAATAAAGACCTCCTCCATGCCTGCCATTATTGAAAGAGATTGTGATACCTCACATCTCAAAATAGGGTTACTTAATGTTAGATCCCTCACTTCAAAGGCAGTTATAGTCAATGATCATAATCTTGATGAGATTGGCCTGACTGAAACATGGCCAATCACATCTGTGTTAAATGAGGCCTCACCTCCTGGTTACACTAGTGACCATATACCTCGTGCATCCCGCAAAGGCGGAGGTGTTGCTAACATTTACGATAGCAAATTTCAATTTACAAAAAAATAAATGACGTTTTCGTCTTTTGAGCTTCTAGTCATGAAATCTATGCAGCCTACTCAATCACTTTTTATAGCTACTGTTTACAGGCCTCCTGGGCCATATACAGCGTTCCTCTGAGTTCCCTGAATTCCTATCGGATCTTGTAGTCATAGCAGATCATATTCAAATTTTTGGTGTTTTAATATTCATATGGAGAAGTCCACAGACCCACTCCAAAAGGTTTTCGGAGCCATCATCGACTCAGTGGGTTTTGTCCAACATGTCTCTGGACCTACTCACTGCCACAGTCATACTCTGGACCTAGTTTTGTCTCATGGAATAAATGTTGTAGATCTTAATGTTTTTCCTCATAATCCTGGACTATCGGACCACCATTTTATTACTTTTGCAATCGCAACAAATAATCTGCTCAGACCCCAACCAAGGATCATCAAAAGTCATGCTATACATTCTCATACAACCCAAAGATTCCTCGATGCCCTTCCAGACTCCCTCTGCTTACCCAAGGACGTCAGAGGACAAAAATCAGGTAACCACCTAACTGAGGAACTCAATTTAACCTTGCGCAATACCCTAGATGAAGTCGCACCCTTAAAAAAGAAAAACATTTGTCATAAGAAACTAGCTCCCTGGTATACAGAAAATACCCAAGCTCTGAAGCAAGCTTCCAGAAAATTGGAACGGAAATAGCACCACAACAAACTAGAAGTCTTCCGACTAGCTTGGAAAGACAGTAGCGTGCAGTATCGAAGAGCCCTCACTGCTGCTCGATCATCCTATTTTTCCAAGAAGTTAATTGAGGAAAATAAGAACAATCCAAAATTTATTTTTGGTAGTAATAAATTCATGAACTTCTTTGAGGAAAAGATCATGATCATTAGAAAGCAAATTACGGACTCCTCTTTAAATCTGCGTATTACTCCAAAGCAGTAGTCCTGAGTCTGCACAACTCTGCCAGGACCTAGGATCAAGGGAGACACAAGTGTTTTAGTATTATACCTCGACACAATGATGAAAATATTCATGGCCTCTAAACCTTCAAGCTGCATACTGGACCCTTGTGCTTGGCCCTCCTATGTTGAACATAATAAATGGCTCTCTATCCAACGGATGTGTACCAAACACTAAAAATGGCAGTAATAAAGCCTCTCTTGAAAAAGCCAAACCTTGACCCAGAAAATGTAAAAAAAACTATCGGTCTATATCGAATCTCCCATTCCTCTCAAACATTTTTAGAAAAAGCTGTTGCACAGCCTTCCTGAAGACAAACAATGTATACAAAATGCTTCAGTCTGGTTTTAGACCCCATCATAGCACTGAGACTGCACTTGTGAAGGTGATAAATTACCTTTTAATGGCGTCAGACTGAGGCTCTGCATCTGTCCTCGTGCTCCTAGACCTTAGTACTGCTTTTGATACCATCGCTCACGACATTCTTTTGGAGAGATTGGAAACCCAAATTGGTCTACACGGACAAGTTCTGGCCTTGTCTTATCTGTCACAAAGATATCAGTTTGTCTCTGTGGATGGTTTGTCCTCTGACAAATCAACTGTAAATTTCGGTGTTCCTCACGGTTCCGTTTTAGGACCACTATTGTTTTCACTATATATTCTACCTCTTGGTGATGTCATTCGGAAACCTAATGTTAACGTTCACTGCTATGCTGACGACACACAGCTGTACATTTCAATGAAACATGGTGAAGCCCCAAAATTGCCCTCGCTGGAAGCCTGTGTTTCAGACATAAGGAAGTGGATGGCTGAAAACTTTCTACTTTTAAACTCGGACAAAACAGAGATGCTTGTTCTAGGTCCCAAGAAACAAAGAGATCTTCTGTTGAATCTGACAATTAATCTTGATGCTTGCACAGTCGTGTCAAATAAAACTGTGAAGGACCTCGGCGTTACTCTCGACCCTGATCTCTCTTTTGACGAACATAAACAGACAGATGGTTAAAGGCCCACAACAGCAGAAATCCACTGCAAAAGGTGATGCCAACAGCGTAGCCATGATGTTGTACAACAATTGACGTCTGCCCTTGGTTCACTCCAGACTTGACTGCCCTTGACCAGCACAAAAACACCCTGTGGTGTACTGCACTAGCATCGAATATTCCCCGCGATATGAAACTTTCAGGGAAGTCAGAAACCAATACACACGGTCAGTTTGAAAAAGCTAGCCTTTACTTTCCTAACAGAAATATGCATCCTGCAGCACTAATTCCAAAAAGTTTTGGGACACTAAAGTCCATGGACAGTAAGAGTATCTCCTCCCAGCTGCCAACTCCACTGAGGCTAGGAAACACTGTCACCACTGATAAAACCACGACAATAGAGCAATTCAATAAGCATTTTTCTACGGCTGGCCATGCTTTCCACCTGGCTACCCCAACCCCGGCTAACAGCTTTGCACACCACGCAGCAACTTGCCCAAGCTCCCCCCGCTTCTCCTTCACCCAAATCCAGACAGCTGATGTTCTGAAAGAGCTGTTCAACCTCTCTTTCGTATCGTCTGAGATTCCTAAAGATCTGAAAGCTGCCGCGGTCATCCCCCTCTTCAAAAGGGGTGACACTCTAGACCCAAACTGTTGTAGACCTATATCCATCCTGCCCTGCCTTTCTAAAGTCTTCGAAAGCCAAGTGAACAAACAGATCACTGACCATTTCGAATCCCACCGTACCTTCTCCGCTATGCAATCTGGTTTCCGAGCTGGTCACGGGTGCACCTCAACCACCCTCAACGTCCTAAACGATATCAAAACCGACATCGATAAAAGACAGTACTGTGCAGCCGTATTCATCAACCTAGCCAAGTCTTTCGACTCTGTCAATCACCGTATTCTTATCGGCAGACTCAACAGCCTTGGTTTTTCAAATGACTGCCTCGCCTGGTTCACCAACTACTTCTCTGATGGTGTTCAGTGTGTAAAATCAGAGGGCCTGTTGTCCGGACCTCTGGTAGTCTATGGGGGTGCCACAGGTTTCAATTCTCAGGCTGACTCTCTGTATATATAAATTATGTAACTCTTGCTGTGGGTGTTTCTCTGATGACACCATTCTGTATACATCTGGCCCTTCTTTGGACACTGTGTTAACAAACCTCCATACGAGCTTCAACGCCATACAACACTCCTTCCGTGGCCTCCAACTGCTCTTATATGCTAGTAAAACTAAATGCATGCTCTTCAACCGATCGCTGCCCGCATCCGCCCGCCCGACAAGCATCACTACTCTGGACGGTTCTGACTTAGAATATGTGGACAACTAGAAATACCTAGGTGTCTGGTTAGACTGTAAACTCTCCTTCCAGACTCACATTAAGCATCTCCAATCCAAAGTTAAATCTAGAATCGGCTTCCTATTTCCTATAGCCTCCTTCACACTGCCAAACATGGCCTCGTAAAACTGACTATCCTACCGATCCTTGACGTCGGTTATGTCATTTACAAAAGGTGATTCTACAAAGTATTGAAAAGTATTATTGGTGTGAATACAAGAACAATAACATAGGCCTACTGTAGGACCCATAACTTCACCTAACAATAACATGGACCTACTGTAAGACCCATTACTTCACCTAACAACAACATAGACCTACTGTAGGACCCATAACTTCACCTAACAACAACATAGACCTACTGTAGGACCCATAACTTCACCTAACAATAACATAGACCTACTGTAGGACCCATAACTTCACCTAACAACAACATGGACCTGACTATAAATAATTTAATATTTATAGGTGAAACATGGAAACTAAAATGTCTTTTTCATGACATTTCATAACCTGATCACCAGATAATTTTGTGAATAATCCCACTAGGCTACTCTGTAATGTGATGTCATTCTAAATGTCCTGAATAACGGAAAATAGCTCTGTGTGTTGTACAATAGCCCATCCATTAAGGAACAGTTCTCTCTCTACACATGAGCTAAGTATCTCCGTGTCGAAACAGACTAACGAGACCCTACTGTAAATCAAGCAGACAATAACACAATATAAACATCAATTTGTTAGGGATGTTGGATCCAACGTGGAGCACGGCATAACTGTCTTTACCAGAGTAATGAATGAAGAAGCACTTTGGTTGTTGCATGTGGTGATGTTTGTCATGTGACTGGCATTCAGAAAATGATTTCCTGGATCAGCTGATGATAGTTGAACATGTGACTGTTTCTAAATTGCTACAGTATTAAGAATTATGTGTAATTATTGAACCAGTTATATGCATATCATATTTTCTGGGCCCGAGTAGCAGGCAGTTAAATTTGGGCACGCTTTTCATCCAAAATTCCAAATGCTGCCCCCTACCCTAGAGAGGTTAAGCTCGAGACCTTGGGTCTCGACCCCACCCTGTGCAACTGGGTCCTGGACTTTCTGACCGGCTGCCCCCAGGTGGCGAAGGTAGGAAACAATATCGTCACCCTGTTGATCCTCAACACTGGGGCCCACAAGGGTGCGTTCTGAGCCCTCTCCATTACTCCCTGTTCACCCATGACTGCGTGGCCATGCACGCCTCCAACTCAATCATCAAGTTTGCAGCGCTACAGTGGTAGGCTTGATTACCAACAAAGACGAGACGACCTACAGGGAGGAGGCGAGGGCCCTCGGAGTGTGGTGTCAGGAAAATAACCTCTCACTCAACATCAACGAAACAAAGGAGATGATCGTGGACTTCAGGAAACTGCAGAGGGAAACCCCCCCCCCCCCATCCGCATTGATGGGTCAGTAGTGGAGAAGGTGGAACGTTTTTAGTTCCTCGGCGTACATCACAGACAAACTGAAATGGTCCACCCACACAGACAGTGTGGTGAAGAAGGCGCAACAGCGACTCTTCAACCTCAGGAGGCTGAAGAAATTTGTCTTGTCACCGAACACACTCACAAACTTTTACAGACGCACAATCGAGAGCATCCTGTCGGGCTGTATCACCGCCTGGTATGGCAACTGCACCGCCCTCAACCGCAAGACCCTCCAGAGGGTGGTCCGGTCTGCACAAGGCATCACCGGGGCAAACTACCTGCCCTCCAGGACACCTACACCACTCGATGTCACAGGAAGACCAAAAAGATCATCAAGGACAACAACCACCCGAGCCACTGCCTGTTCACACCGCTATCATCCAGAAGGCGAGGTCAGTACAGGTGCATCAAAGCTGGGACCGAGAGACTGAAAAAACAGCTTCTATCTCAAGGCCATCAGACTGTTAAACAGCCATCACTAACATAGAGAGGCTGCTGCCAACATACAGACTCAATCTCTGGCCACTTTAATAAATGGACTTAATAAAAGGTATCACTAGTCACTTTAAATAACGCAACTTTAATAATGTTCACATATGCTACATTACCCTCATATGTATATACAGTATATGTATATACTCACATGTATATACAGTATTCTATACCATCTACTGCATCTGCCAATGACGCACGGCCATCGCTCATCCATGTATTTATATGTACATATTCTTATGCATCCCTTACATTTGTGTGTATAAGGTAGTTGTTGTGAATTTGTTAGATTACTTGTTAGATATTACTGCATTGTCGTAACTAGAAGCACAAGCATTTCGCTACAGTCGCATTAACATCTGCTAACCATGTGTATGTGACCATTAACATCTGCTAACCATGTGTATGTGACCATTAACATCTGCTAACCATGTGTATGTGACCCTTAAGCACTAGTGTATCTATCATTTCCTATACAACATGTATTTTTTTTAGTAACGTTTATGAATAGTTATTTGGTCAGAATAGGTGAGTGTCATAAAAATATCCGGACATAATGGGAAAAATATGCTACGTTAGCACAATGTATAACCACTGATTTCAGCTCTAAATATGCAAATTTTCGAACAAAACATAAGTGTATGTATAACCTGATGTTATAGGACTGTCATCTGATGAAGCTTATCAAGGTTAGTCAAAAATTATATATCTTTTGCTGGTTTGTTTTTACGATCGCTAACTTTTGCTGCTGGTAAATGGCTTGTGTTTCTGGCTATTGTGGTAAGCTAATATAATGCTATATTGTGTTTTCGCTGTAAAACACTTAAGAAATCGGAAATATTGGCTGGATTCACAAGATGCTTGTCTTTCATTTGCTGTACACCATGTATTTTTCATAAATGTTTTATGATGAGTATTTAGGTATTCCACGTTGGTGTCTGTAATTACTCTGGCTGCTTCGGTGCTATTTGTAACTGTGATGGTAGCTGCAATGTTAAACTGATTTATACCTGAAATATGCACATTTTTCGAACAAAACATAGATTTATTGTATAACATGTTATAAGACTGTCATCTGATGAAGTTGTTTCTTGGTTAGTTAGGTTGGTTTTGTGCATGCTACCTGTGCTGTGAAAAATGTCTGTCCTTTTTTGTATTTGGTGGTGAGCTAACATAAATATACGTGGTGTTTTCGCTGTAAAACATTTTAAAAATCGGACATGTTGGCTGGATTCACAAGATGTTTATATTTCATTTGCTGTATTGGACTTGTTAATGTGTGAAAGTTAAATATTTCTAAAAAATATATTTTAAATTTCGCGCCCTGCACTTGAGCTGGCTGTTGTCATAAGTGTACCGACATTGGGCTTGCAGCCCTATGTTAATGTTAATGGTCACATACACATGGTTAGCGGATGTTAATGGTCACATACACATGGTTAGCGGATGTTATTGGTCACATACACATAGTTAGCATATGTTAATGGTCACATACACATGGTTAGCATATGTTAATGGTCACATACACATGGTTAGCGGATGTTATTGGTCACATACACATAGTTAGCATATGTTAATGGTCACATACACATGGTTAGCATATGTTAATGGTCACATACACATGGTTAGCATATGTTAATGGTCACATACACATGGTTAGCGGATGTTAATGGTCACATACACATGGTTAGCGGATGTTAATGGTCACATACACATGGTTAGCGGATGTTAATGTTCACATACACATGGTTAGCGGATGTTATTGGTCACATACACATGGTTAGCGGATGTTAATGGTCACATACACATGGTTAGCATATGTTAATGGTCACATACACATGGTTAGCGGATGTTAATGGTCACATACACATGGTTAGCGGATGTTATTGGTCACATACACATGGTTAGCATATGTTAATGGTCACATACACATGGTTAGCGGATGTTAATGGACACATACACATTGTTAGCAGATGTTAACTTCTTTGGGCTGCAGGGGCAGTATTGAGTAGCCAGTTAAATCGTGCCCATTTCAAACGGCCTCGTACTCAATTCTTGCTTGTACAATATGCATATTCATATTACTATTGGATAGAAAACACTCTCTAGTATCTAAAACCGTTTGAATTATTTCTCTGAGTGAAACAGAAGTCATTCTGCAGCACACTTCCTGACCAGGAAGTGGAATGTCAGAAATCGATGCTCTGTTGAACTTCCTGCCTATACATGGGCATGATACGTAAGAGTCTACATACACTTCATACACCTTCCCCTGGTTGTCAAGAGGCGGTGAGAGAAAAAAATTTGTGTTTATCTTGGTCTGAGGTGGAATTAAAGCTCTTTGTTTGACGTGACCGTCCACTTCCTGTTTCTGGAGCGTGCGAAAGAGGACATGGATTTGCCTTCTGTTTTGCTCTCGTTATGGACGACTAACATCTCCGTCTTAGATTTTATTTGATACATGTGACCATATCATCGTAAAGTATGTTTTTTCAATATAGTTTAATCAGATTATAGAAATTTTTTCGGGAGTTTTGCCGTGTTCCGTTCTCTGACTTTGTTTACGTTGGAGAGATCCGTGCCACTTGGCAAGTGCCCTTGCTAAATCAAAAGGGAAATTTGACATTCCAAATCCAAACAACGACTGTTCTGGACAAAGGACACCTTGTCCAACATTCTGACGGAAGATCACCAAAAGTAAGAAACATTTTATGATGCTATTTCTAATATCTGTCGTGCATGTGAACTGGTCGTGGGCGCCCAAGTGTTTCTGGCTATTGTGGCTATGCTAATATAACGCTACATTTTGTTTTCGCTGTAAAACATTTAATAAATCGGAAATATTGTCTGGAATCACAAGATGCCTGTCTTTCAATTGCTGTACACTATGTATTTTTCAGAAATGTTTTATGATGAGTAATTAGATATTTGACGTTGGTGTCTGTAAATATTATGGCTGCTTTCGGTGCAATTTCTGACTGTAGCTGCAATGTAAACTATGATTTATACCTGAAATATGCACATTTTTCTAACAAAACATATGCTATACAATAAATATGTTATCAGACTGTCATCTGATGAAGTTGTTTCTTGGTTAGTGGCTATTTATATCTTTATTTGGTCGAATTTGTGATAGCTACTGATGGAGTAAAAAACTGATGGAGTAAGAAAAGTGGTGTCTTTTGCTAACGTGGTTAGCTAATAGATTTACATATTTTGTCTTCCCTGTAAAACATTTAAAAAATCGGACATGTTGGCTTGATTCACAAGATGTGTACCTTTCATATGCTGTATTGGACTTGTTAATGTGTGAAAGTTAAATATAAAAAATATATATATTTTGAATTTCGCGCCCTGCACTTTGAGCTGGCTGTTGTCATAAGTGTACCGACGTCGGGCTTGCACGCAAAACTGGTTAATGCAAGCGCCGTTTTAGAATTCTAAAAATAACTTCATTACGACATCCAGCTTACGTTATAGCAAGAGAGTGCCCAAAATCTGGGCGCAAACTACTAGTACACATGTTCGACAGATATATGAAATAACATCATAAAATGGGTCCTACTTTTGATGATCTTCCATCAGAATGTTGTACAAGGGGTCCTTTGTCGGGAACAATCGTTGTTTGGTTTTAGAATGGCATTTTTCCCTCTTAAATTAGCAAGCACACTAGCTAAGTGGCGCGAAGCTTTCCAACGTCAACAAACGCAGACAACGCAACACGCCTAACGTCCCGAAAAAAATTCAATAATCTAATAAAACTATATTGAAAAAAACATACTTTACGATGATATTGTCACATTTATCAAATAAAATCAAAGCCGGAAATATTAGCCGTCTCTAACGACAGCTTTTCAGAAGGCAATACCAGGTCCCTTCTCGCGCGTTCCAGAAAACAGGAAATTGGTGTCACGTCATGCCAAGAGCTTTTATTCGACCTCAGATCAAGCTATACACTCCATTTCTTCTCTCACTGCCTGTTGACATCTAGTGGAAGGCGTATGAAGTGCATGTATACTAATACATATCAAGCACATTTATAGGCAGGCCCTAGAACAGAGCATCGATTTCAGATTTTCCACTTCCTGTCAGGAAGTTTGCTGCAAAATGAGTTCTGTTTTACTCACAGATATAATTCAAACGGTTTTAGAAACTAGAGAGTGTTTTCTATCCAATAGTAATAATAATCTGCATATTGTACGAGCAAGATTTGAGTACGAGGCCGTTTGAAATGGGCACCTTTTATCCAGGCTACTCAATACTGCCCCTGCAGCCCAAAGAAGTTAACATCTGCTAACAATGTGTATGTGTCCATTAACATCCGCTAACCATGTGTATGTGACCATTAACATATGCTAACCATGTGTATGTGACCAATAACATCCGCTAACCATGTGTATGTGACCATTAACATCCGCTAACCATGTGTATGTGACCATTAACATATGCTAACCATGTGTATGTGACCATTAACATCCGCTAACCATGTGTATGTGACCATTAACATCCGCTAACCATGTGTATGTGACCAATAACATCCGCTAACCATGTGTATGTGAACATTAACATCCGCTAACCATGTGTATGTGACCATTAACATCCGCTAACCATGTGTATGTGACCATTAACATCCGCTAACCATGTGTATGTGACCATTAACATCCGCTAACCATGTGTATGTGACCATTAACATCCGCTAACCATGTGTATGTGACCATTAACATATGCTAACCATGTGTATGTGACCATTAACATATGCTAACTATGTGTATGTGACCAATAACATCCGCTAACCATGTGTATGTGACCATTAACATCCGCTAACCATGTGTATGTGACCATTAACATCCGCTAACCATGTGTATGTGACCATTAACATCCGCTAACCATGTGTATGTGACCATTAACATCCGCTAAACATGTGTATGTGACCATTAACATCCGCTAACCATGTGTATGTGACCATTAACATCCGCTAACCATGTGTATGTGACCATTAACATCCGCTAACCATGTGTATGTGACCATTAACATCCGCTAACCATGTGTATGTGACCATTAACATCCGCTAACCATGTGTATGTGACCATTAACATCCGCTAACCATGTGTATGTGACCATTAACATCCGCTAACCATGTGTATGTGACCATTAACATCCGCTAACCATGTGTATGTGACCATTAACATCCGCTAACCATGTGTATGTGACCATTAACATCCGCTAACCATGTGTATGTGACCATTAACATCCGCTAACCATGTGTATGTGACCATTAACATCCGCTAACCATGTGTATGTGACCATTAACATCCGCTAACCATGTGTATGTGACCATTAACATCCGCTAACCATGTGTATGTGACCAATAACATCCGCTAACCATGTGTATGTGGCCATTAACATCCGCTAACCATGTGTATGTGACCATTAACATCCGCTAACCATGTGTATGTGACCATTAACATCTGCTAACCATGTGTATGTGACCATTAACATCTGCTAACCATGTGTATGTGACCTTTAACATCCGCTAACCATGTGTATGTGACCTTTAACATCCGCTAACCATGTGTATGTGACCCATAACATCCGCTAACCATGTGTATGAGACCAATAACATCTGCTAACCATGTATATGTGCCCATTAACATCCGCTAACCATGTGTATGTGAACATTAACATCTGCTAACCATGTGTATGTGACCATTAACATCTGCTAACCATGTGTATGTGACCAATAACATCCGCTAACCATGTGTATGTGACCAATAACATCCGCTAACCATGTGTATGTGACCAATAACATCTGCTAACCATGTATATGTGCCCATTAACATCCGCTAACCATGTGTATGTGCCCATTAACATCTGCTAACCATGTGTATGTGCCCATTAACATCTGCTAACCATGTGCATGTGACCATTAACATCTGCTAACCATGTGCATGTGACCATTAACATCTGCTAACCATGTGTATGTGACCATTAACATCTGCTAACCATGTGTATGTGACCATTAACATCTGCTAACCATGTGTATGTGACCATTAACATTTGATTTGACCTGACCAAGATGTGTCAGGTTTGTCAATTTATTAATTGTCTTTTGCTTGAAACCCTCCTGTCAATGTTGAGTAAGGACGCACACCTGATTACGCATATAGAGGTAGGACTAGTCTATCTGGTTACACATATAGAAGTAGGACTAGTCTACCTGGTTACACATACAGAAGTAGGACTAGTCTACCTGGTTACACATATAGAAGTAGGACTAGTCTAACCGATAACACATATAGCAGTAGGACTAGTCTACCTGACTACACATATAGAAGTAGGACTAGTCTACCTGACTACACATATAGAAGTAGGACTAGTCTACCTGACTACACATATAGAAGTAGGACTAGTCTACCTGACTACACATATAGAAGTAGGACTAGTCTACCTGACTACACATATAGAAGTAGGACTAGTCTACCTGATTACGCATATAGAAGTAGGACTAGTCTACCTGACTACACATATAGAAGTAGGACTAGTCTACCTGACAACACATATAGAAGTAGGACTAGTCTACCTGGTTACACATATAGAAGTAGGACTAGTCTACCTGGTTACACATATAGAGGTAGGACTAGTCTACCTGACTACACATATAGAAGTAGGACTAGTCTACCTGACTACACATATAGTAGTAGGACTAGTCTACCTGGTTACACATATAGAGGTAGGACTAGTCTACCTGGTTACGCATATAGAAGTAAGACTAGTCTACCTGACTACACATATAGAAGTAGGACTAGTCTACCTGACTACACATATAGAAGTAGGACTAGTCTACCTGACTACACATATAGAAGTAGGACTAGTCTACCTGGTTACACATATAGAAGTAGGACTAGTCTACCTGATTACACATATGGTACTAGGACTAGTCTACCTGGTTACACATATAGTAGTAGGACTAGTCTACCTGGTTACACATATAGAGGTAGGACTAGTCTACCTGGTTACGCATATAGAAGTAGGACTAGTCTACCTGTCCTGAGCACAAATGTAGGCCTATAAATATGCACATTTGGGGATGTCTGATTGTGAGTTGTGGAGCTTCTCAAAGTAATGTTTTTTTTCCACCTCAAACAGCAAGTAATCAAAGTCTAAATCTAAATCAATTGCAAAGGAGAATAACTCCTCAAAGTATTTTTAAAATATTTCCAGCTCTCGCCCTTTCGATAACCACTCGGCACGAAAGGGAAAAACGTAATGTGCTGATCCAGTGGAAATGTCAAAACACCTGATTACTTCTTATCCCTTTCACAAATAGCCTACAGCTGTGTTGGTCGAGAACTCACAGGCACGGGAAACTGAGGGCCCAGAATATTTTATACAATGTTTCAAGTTCGTTATGGACAGGTCATGTGATTTATAGGACATCTATTTGCAATGTTTTTATTTGTTATGTAGGCTATTTTTTACATAAATGGCAATAAAAGTTACTTTTAGATTTGTATAATTTCATTTAGATAGAATGTAGATTAATCACAGACAATGATTGAGATACTATTATAAATGAAATTAAACTGTTCCAGTAAAATGTGAATATGAAAATCATAACTGTCACCAGATCAGTAGAAATGGTAAGATAGATTTGCACTCCAAATGTAGGTTGCCGGCTGCTTGTTGAGCCGATTACCAGCAACGTCAGAATGTATGAAGGACAGCAGCAGGAGGTGGATCGGGAAGAGTTTGTTTCTTCCTCTGGTTGGGCGTTATTGATGTAATGGCATGGAAATAAATTGGCTGAATATTATACAATAACTTAACAGCTCTAACAATTTGACCCCCACAGGAAATCTACACTGGCAATTCTAGAATATACTATATAGCCTAGAAACCTGGTTAAACTATCATTATGACATCATGGATGGCCAGTCCTTGTATTCATAGTGTAGTGAATTCAGGGGGTTGCCCTGAGCTGAACTCAAACCTGGGTCCAGCGACTGTCAAGCCAACACCTTACAACTGTTACGCCAAGATGTCTGAACTTTTTGACGAGGTCGCTAGGTGTTGGATTACGGTTGCTACAATAGCTTTCTCTATGAATTTGAGAGTGGTTACATTTCTCCAGCCCCCATCCCTCAGCTGTTTACCAAACCAAGTCTCTGGGCAGCCATTTTGTTGCTGTTTAAATACTAAGTTGTCCCTTTAAAAAAGCCACACAACAATCAATCAACCAATAACAAAGCTGTAATTCCACCACTGTTTTGCTTAAAAGATGATGGATGGGGCTGGAGAAATGTAACTACTTTCAAATTCATAGACAGACCTATGGATGCAAGGACTGACCATCCATGATATCAACATTATAGTTTTAACCATGTTGAGGCTATACAGTGTTGATTTACATTTTTTCTATACATTGGAGTAAAAAAGCTTATTTGGGGTTCTGATGGGGTACAACAGTTGAACTAAGCTCATGAGGCATGTGTTATATTCTTCAAGAATCAATGGCTATAAATAAATAATTTAAAAATCTAAATATGGATGTGGTATTTGCAGATTTCCCCTTTAACACCACACATCCTTCCAGTGACTGGAGCGAATTTCAAACATCGCTGAAGCTGGAGACTTATATTTCCCTCACCAACTTTAAACATCAGCTATCTGAGCAGCTAACCGATCGCTGCAGCTGTACATGTACTTTTCTGCTCTTTTGCACACCAGTATCTCTACTTGCACATCATCATCTGCTCATTTATCACTCCAGTGTTAATCTGCTAAATTGTAATTCTTCGTTACTATGGACTATTCATTGCCTACCTCATGCCTTTTGTACACACTATATATAGACTTTCTTTTTTTCTACTGTGTCATTGACTTGTTTATTGTGTTATTGGCTTGTTTATTGTTTATTCCATGTTATTCCATGTGTAACTCTATGTTGTTGTCTGTGTCACACTGCTTTGCTTTATCTTGGCCAGGTCGCAGTTGTAATTGAGAACATGTTCTCAACTGGCCTACCTGGTTAAACTATCATTATGACATCATGGCCACCTGGTTAAACTATCATTATGACATCATGGTCACCTGGTTAAACTATCATTATGACATCATGGCCTACCTGGTTAAACTATCATTATGACATCATAGCCACCTGGTTAAATAAAAAAATAAAACAGTTCAACAACTGCAGGGTTTGTGTCTCTGTTTTTAAGACAGTACTTACTAGTGTTAATCAGGGCCCGTTCATCGTTAGAACCATTGGATGCCTTAAGATGCGTTTGGGAAACCGAGCCCAGATATTCAGTTTCCTCCTCCTCCTTTTTCGATGTGACAGTCATCTCCCCCTCCTCCTCTTTCACCCCAAAAGCTGCATCCTCCTCTTTCACTGTAACATCCTCCTCCTCTTTTACTCTGAACGCAACTTCCTCTTCTTTCACTGTAACGTATTTCTCTTCTTTTTTCACAGTAACAGCCTCAACCTCTACTTCTTGTTTTACTGTGATATCCTCCTCCTCTTTCACCAGAGCTTCTTTCTCCGTCCAGCAGTCCTCTTCTTCATTAACAAGAGAGTAGCTTAGTGACCTCATGGTTGGAGATGTTAGCTAGCTAGGCTAATGCTAACTTAACCAGCCCGCTAGATGAATAAAAACAATACCGTAAATATGAAAATTATGAAATTAAAAGGGATAACTAACTAGACGACAGAAGTGGGTTTAAAACACAGTGGCTAATATACACTAAAGCGTCTAAAGAGCTTTATTGGTTCGTTTATTTTGTCTAGCAAGCTACCGAGGTGGCTGACTAACTGTTGCTGCTGCTGAAAAAAGCGTTCCGTCCACTAGATTATACGTCACAGTAGCAGCATTCCCTTAAAGTCGCAGACCGCCATTAGCTGACTGGAGTGGGTAACGCAGTTGAGTAAAATGTAAATTTAATTTTCAGACAAAAGGTAGGTAGGAATCAGGAACATAGCTAGTCCTAAAATATTATTTATCCCCCCACCCCCCTAAATAATTCAATATCAGTCAATATATTTTTTTCTCTGATTTCTTATTTTCGTCAACCGTTCCATCGCATCATTTACTTTTTACCGGGCCGGCACTAGGACCGGGGGAGGCTGCTGCACTAGTGACTGTTATACTTTCTTCAGCAAAGATGGCGGACATAAATACTAGGAGAGAGGGGAACCCCTACACAGAACTGAATCAAAGATGGCGGACAGAAATACTAAGAGAGAGGGGAACACCTAAACAGAACTGAATCAAAGATGGCGGACAGAAATACTAGGAGAGAGGGGAACCCCTACACAGAACTGAATCAAAGATGGCGGACAGAAATACTAGGAGAGAGGGGAACCCCTACACAGAACAGAACTGAATCAAAGATGGCGGACAGAAATACTAGGAGAGAGGGGAACCCCTACACAGAACTGAATCAAAGATGGCGGACAGAAATACTAGGAGAGAGGGGAACCCCTACACAGAACAGAACTGAATCAAAGATGGCGGACAGAAATACTAGGATGGAAGCAAATGTAAGGGATTATAACGTCATAAAGACATGTACAGTTGACAGGAATGTTAGTTAATGTAAAGACAAACGATTATGCATTTTTTTATCATAAAGTTAATTTATGAAAATTGCGATTTAGCCAGCTAGCAGACTAGCTAACATTAGCCAACTAGCTGACTAGCTAACATTAGCCAGCTAGCTGACTAGCTAACATTAGCCAGCTAGCTGGCTAGCTTTATGGGTGTTGTGACATGAGTATTAAATTGTAATTCTGGTTGTTTTAGGGACTCATGAAACAACCAGCAAACCAGACTGTCGTTTTGGGAAACAGTGGATGTATAGAATCTAGCTAGCTGAAGAATTTACTGCAAATTGAATGTACAATTTTGTAAGGTTTCCTTGCTGATATTTACCATGCAGATAGATGAAATCACATAGCTAGCTATGTTCTTGCTTATTGTGCAGTGGATGATTAAAATCCCTGTATGCCCATGGATGTGTAGCTAGCTATCTAGCCGATCTGTGTATGGACCCAAACGTTTGGTATACATATTAGTTAAGAACCTAGCTATGAACCTCAGCTATCATAGCCAGTTGTATCAACTTCAAAACAGCCTGAATGACATTAATGAAGCCTATGGATTGAGTAGAATATAATATCATGTTGTGCCAAGGATGCAAGTCGTATATACATGTAGTTATTACCATGCATGAGATCCCCACTTTGTAGCCTGTACATTTAATATATTCACTGATCATGTACTCTACCTTGGCAAATAAAGGTGCAGTTTAGGTATGAATGTCTTTGAGATGATTATTCAGTCATATCCAATACCAGGAGTATCAAATTCCAGTCTTTGAATGACACTGTGTCTGCATGTTTGTATTACAATTATACACTTCAACAGTGTTTATCAATCTTGGTCCTGGGACATCAATGGTTACACATTGTAACTAATAGACTAGAAACAGGATTTAACTAGTTAATTCATATATACAGAAACATAATGTTAAAAAACAGTACACTACACTTCCTATGCATCATGTAAATACTCCAACACCGGTTCATCTCAACATCTAATGCCCTTCATCTGCATTGATCTGATAAACACAGGATAGGTGGAGTATTTCATCACATTACACTTCATTTCAACCAGTAGAGAATGTGAAACGCTTTATTGAAAAGCTCATTATCCAAGTGTTATAAATACAAGTTCAATCTGTACTTCAATGCACATCTGTTGTGCATTATAAAAACAGAGGAAGAAAGAGGAGGTGGAGAGAGAGGTGTAAAAGACAGAAAAGGAAAGAGGTAAGCACATAGGAGCAGGGAAGGCAGCACATGATTAACGAATCACAGTGCTACATAAATATTCTCTCAGTTCATCACAATTACATAACAGTGTCTCTAGTTGGCCCAAAGGTGATCTTAAAAGAGGGTGAGGTGGCGATGATGGGACTAGGGGTTGGCATCCTCTCACATCAAAACATATCTGCAGACGAGAGACAGATGGAGAGAGAGACCAGTACAAAAAAAAAGTATGAATGTATGTACTTGTAAGTCGCTCTGGATAAGAGCGTCTGCTAAATGACTTAAATGTAAATGTAAGCCTTGTGTTTTTATTTTTTATTCTAACATTGTTAGTCATCAATCAGGAGGTGAAATGCAAAACTGACCTTGGATCATTAACTCTGGGACTACTGCATCTGTCTGTATTTCAATGTAAAGCATCTCTTTAATACTACTTCCTGTATAATATAAACTGACCTGGGATCATTAACTCTGGGACTACTGCTTCAATCTGTATTTCAATGTAAAGCATCTCTTTAATAATACTTCCTGTTGACCTGACCAAGTGACCTCTCACCTCTGATCATGCTGTGCCCTCTATGTAGCCAGTTCAGATGCAGGAGGGGTTCACCGACACAGCTGATATAACCTAGAGGATTTAGGGAGAAGGGGAGAGAGGGATGAAGTGAAGGAGAGAGACTGTTATTGATAAAATAAGGTAGTTAAAGTGACAGTGTTCAACAGGAATCTGTGTGTGGCCTCACCTGGTGTCCACACCACACTAAGTGGCTGCAGAGTACTTTATGCTGAAAAACATGAACGGACACAAGAGGACAAACAATTATAGCATAGTTATAGAAATAATGAAGTGTCTTACTATTCTCTATGGTTGGCCCTCTTGCCTATTCTTTGAAGGTGGAAGGAGCCACAGTTATACACCTGAGCCTGCTTACTGCACAACACAATCCATCAATCAGATTGATACATGAGTGTGTAGGTGTGGGTTATAGGGTGTCTAATTGTTCTACATTTCTTCAATATGGGTGATTCAAAATAGCCTGTTTTGTTTTTGCACAGATATCAAACCCTTACCTAAACAGCACCCTCACCTAAGAAGTAGAAATCAAAGGGAGAGAAACTGTGAATTGAATAACTGCAATTGACATAGCTAAGTAAATGGAATAATACACGTATTGCAATGTGAATGGCTCTTAAAAGTGCATAGTGTAGTCTATGGTGTTGCCAGGGAACAGCACCCTCTTTGAAGAAGTAGGAGGTGAAGATCTCCTGCACACGGATTGCCTCTCTTGCTGCGTTTTTGGACCCCATCCTTGAAACATCCTGCAGAGCAGCAGACTCCTCCTCTGGGACACGGCGGCGAGCTGCAGATCCCCTCCTGGTCCGCGTGTCCATCCTCATGAAGTTACGCAGGACACAGGTAGCCTTCACACATCTGAATTCCTCCAGGAGGCAGTCCCAGATGACCCTGGTCACCCAACCTTGCAGTGTCCTACACGGTAACTGTAGGCAATCGTTTTGAAGGAATCTCCAGTTACAAGGTATCTGTAGGAATATGGAAGACAATGTAATTGTTGACAATGCTAACACGGTAACTGTAGGCAATCGTTTTGAAGGAATCTCCAGTTACAAGGTATCTGTAGGAATATGGAAGACAATGTAGTTATAACCAAGACAATGTAACTGTTACATCACCAGGTCATTGTGGATTACTAAAGTATAATATCCCTGATAACAAATCATGATAACATTGGATTGATAGATGCATGGACACACATATGTACATGTGTAGCATGTGACAATAACAGGATCATATCAAGGATGACATCACAAATGAATACATAAATACCACTTGAAGCTTGATGATGAGTTGATCATTTGAATCAGCTGTGCAGTGCTGAGACAAAAACAACAATGTGCCTCTGAGTCCCCAGGACTGAGAACCACTGCTCTTCATTGGGACCTCTTCATATGTAGACTGGCTTTCATAGAGCTCTTTATCTGAGGACAGAAAACCTCACAAGAAACACACTTCATTATAGTCAAATTACACCACACTGAATATTATGTTACTATTATCTCCGTCCTCACTTCTAGGGACAGGAACTACACAAAAGTACATGCCCTATCCAGAATAGCCTCCTCTCTCACTGACAGTTGGGGCTGCTATCCTTTCACCCTCCTCCATGGCTGGTAGCTAGCTACCTACAAATGCATTTGGAGTTAGTTTTTTACAGTGATAAATACATCAAGATAGCTAATATGAAGTTAGGTAGCTGGTGATATTTAATTCACTTAGCTATCTATCTATACAGACTGGTTACCTATTTAGATGTGATAAAGTATTATGTGAAATTATTTTGATGTGATATGAAAGTATTGTGTGAAATAATTGTTATGTGATATGAAAGTATTATGTGAAATTATTTTGAGGAGTAACGGGGGCAGAGAATCAGGAGTAGAAACAATAACAAAGCGTACTCCCTGCCCGTTGAGAATCGATTCACATTTAGATGGAATATTTGACTATTTTAGCTGCCAGAGCCAGTCTACCCCTGAAAATAACATACAGTCCTTGGACCTTGAGGAGTAACGGGGACAGCAATCAGCAGTAGAAACAATAACAAAGCGTACTCCCTGCCTGTTTCAGTAAAAAGCTGAGGGATGGGGCTGGAGAAATGCAACCATCCATGATATCAACATTCTAGTTTTAACCATGTTTTGAGGATATACAGTGTTTGTTTATATTTACTGACAAACATTGGAGTAAAAAAAAGCTCATATTTTGGGTTCTGATGGGGTACAACAGTTGAACTAAGCTCATGAGGCATTTATAAGTGAATTCTTCAAGAAACAATGGGTACATATCATTAATGTTTAAGTCCCAAAATGGATGTAACAACTGCTGATTGCCCCTTTAAGACTACATATTGGGCTAATCTAATAGGAGATATTGAGGACTACAGTATTTCAGGCATTGTCATTAGATGCGTTTGATCAATTGTTAACGTTTTGTTGATGGTCCACTCTTGATGTTCTACACGTTACAGTGTAGCTTCAGCCATTTCTACAGAACAACATTAAAGTGTAGAACCCCTTTACTGCATATTGGTTCAACGACTGCAGAGACGGTACTTACTGGTGTTAAACAGATCTCCAACCTCCTCTTCTTCCTCCAATGTGACAGTCATCTCCTCCTCCTCTTTCACTCCAAAAACTGCATCTTCCTCTTCTTTTACTGTAACATCCTCCTCTTCTTTCACTCTGAACGCGTCTTCCTCTCCTTTCACTGTAACGTCTTTCTCTTCTTCTTTCACCGTAACAGCCTCACTCTCTACTTGTTTTTGTATTGTAACAGCCTCCTCTTCGTCCTCCTCTTTCACGAAAGCTTCTTTCTCCGTCCAGCAGACCTCCTCTTCTGTAGCAGGAGGAGAGTAGCTTAGTGAACTCATGATCGGGGATGTTCGCTAGCTAGCATTAGCGACTAGCTTAGTTCTAAGCTAACTTAGCAACCAATTAGCTGACAAATAACGTAAATATATAATTAAATGGGCCAACAAGTACAGACAACAGAAGTGTGTTTAATACACAGCGACTAATATACACCAAAAGAGTGTAAAGAGGGTGAATGTTGTAGCTATGTTTGCTAGAAAGCTACCGAGGTGTCTGACTAGCTGTTGTTGTTGAAGGAGCGTCCCGTCCACTAGATTATACGTCACACTGGCAGCATCGCCTGAACCTAAAAGACGCACATCGCCATCTGCTGACTGGAGTGAGAAACGCAGTTGAGGAACCAAACGTTTATTTTTATTTATTTCATAAAAGTTTAATATTATATAAAGTCGTTCAAAGAGAAGCATGTGTTGATTGATTCGTGTTTAATGAGTGAGAATTTAAAACAAGCTTTACACCCACAATCAAATGGTTGTTAATAAATCTAAATCATGGTTTAGTGTTTCTGTATCAAAATGGACTTTTAACAAATTCAAATCCTTTGGAGTCATTTTGACCCCAGCCAAAAGCACCTTTGATAAATAGGAAATTTATTTCAAATCAAAATCAAATCACATTTTATTGGTCACATACACGTGTTTAGCAGATGTTATTGCGGGTGTAGTGAAATGCTTGTGGTTCTAGCTCCGACAGTGCAGTAATATCTAACAAGTAATATCTAACAATTTCACAACCCAATACACACAAATCTAAGTATTTGAATCTAGGTTTCTCTGTAGACATGATTCATCCCACCAGAGGGTGGAGGGGCACCTGTATCAGTGGTTTTGACCAGATAGACACCTGCAGACACACAGTATAGTGCCTCCCATGTACTCTCCTAAGATTGGACATTTCTATACCACGTATCACGTGACTGTGTACAAAACTTCCAATGGTAGAAAACTCTGCCAGTGGTAGAAAACTCTGCCAGCGGTAGAAAACTCTGCCAGCGGTAGAAAACTCTGCCAGAGGTAGAAAACTCTGCCAGCGGTAGAAAACTCTGCCAGAGGTAGAAAACTCTGCCAGCGGTAGAAAACTCTGCCAGAGGTAGAAAACTCTGCACTCTGCCAGAGGTAGAAAACTCTGCACTCTCCCAGAGGTAGAAAACTCTGCACTCTGCCAGAGGTAGAAAACTCTGCCAGCGGTAGAAAACTCTGCCAGAGGTAGAAAACTCTGCCAGAGGTAGAAAACTCTGCCAGCGGTAGAAAACTCTGCCAGAGGTAGAAAACTCTGCACTCTGCCAGAGGTAGAAAACTCTGCACTCTGCCAGAGGTAGAAAACTCTGCCAGCGGTAGAAAACTCTGCCAGAGGTAGAAAACTCTGCCAGAGGTAGAAAACTCTGCCAGTGGTAGAAAACTCTGCCAGAGGTAGAAAACTCTGCACTCTCCCAGAGGTAGAAAACTCTGCCAGCGGTAGAAAACTCTGCCAGCGGTAGAAAACTCTGCCAGAGGTAGAAAACTCTGCCAGAGGTAGAAAACTCTGCCAGTGGTAGAAAACTCTGCCAGAGGTAGAAAACTCTGCACTCTCCCAGAGGTAGAAAACTCTGCCAGCGGTAGAAAACTCTGCCAGCGGTAGAAAACTCTGCCAGAGGTAGAAAACTCTGCCAGTGGTAGAAAACTCTGCCAGAGGTAAAAAACTCTGCACTCTGCCAGAGGTAGAAAACTCTGCCAGCGGTAGAAAACTCTGCCAGAGGTAGAAAACTCTGCCAGTGGTAGAAAACTCTGCCAGTGGTAGAAAACTCTGCCAGTGGTAGAAAAATCTGCCAGTGGTAGAAAACTCTCCCAGAGGTAGAAAACTCTCCCAGAGGTAGAAAACTCTCCCAGAGGTAGAAAACTCTGCCAGTGGTAGAAGACTCTGCCAGTGGTATACAGTGCATTCGTTAAGTATTCAGACCCCTTCACTTTTTCCACATTCAGTTACTTTACAGCCTTATTCTAAAATTGAATATTTTTCCCCTCGTCAATCTACACACAATACCCCATAATGACATCACAATACCCCATAATGACATCACAATACCCCATAATGACATCACAATACCCCATAATGACAAACCAAAAACAGGTTTGTAAACATTCTGGCAAAAGTATTCAGACCCTTTGCTATGAGACTCGAAATGGAGCTCAGATGCATCCTGATTCCATTGATCATCCTTGAGATGTTTCTCCAGCTTGATTGGAGTCCACTTGTGGTAAATTCAATCGATTAGACATGATTTGGAGAGGCACACACCTGTCTATATAAAGTCCCACAGTTTACAGTGCATGTGTCGTGGTAATTTCCTGTATTACTCAATAAAGAGAGAGAGAGCCAACCACACACAAGTCAGAGTTAAATTATATATTCCATCTTTAATATATATACAAGCTTCACCAAAGCCCTTTTTTGACTCTCAGATCAATTCAGTGTCTATAAATGAATTCTCTGAGAGTGCTTACAAAACAATTCTTAGTTTAATTTATAGCCAAGATACACCCCTCTCAACTTACAAAGAATCCTTTACCCGAAAGAGGAGTATCCTATCGCTAGACAGCATCAGCTATAAATCATCGTTCAGTTTGATCTCCCAAGACAAGGTTTAAATCTCATGCTTGATACTTCACTGTCTACCAAAACATTACCTCATCCAATGGCATATATCAATTGTCATTTCTAGATACTCCCAAACCTGGACAAACTCAAAATCAGACAGTGAGCCTCTTAGGTCAAATACTAGGTCAAGATAAGGGCAACCTCAGAGGGGAAATACAATGGTTCCAAACACTGCCAAACTCCTTCTCCCTATGAGAAAAGTAGGGAGTGACTGGCGTACAGACATTGTATGAGATAACTAACTGGTTCCCCAATTAATAACTCCATCCCGTCACATGGTTTAGGAATAGTTACAGACATGTTCCCATAAGAAAACAACGTTCCTATAAGAAAACAACTGTCCTCCTCCCCTTCTGATATTCTACTTAGCACCACATGGTTTAACATATACATTGACTTATGAAGACAAACCTGACCTCTCCCCTCTCTGGTACCAAGTTACCAATCCTCAGAAGATTCTAATGACAAGTATCTCACAAGCAAAAACTTAGCCATGAGGTCAAAGGAATTGTCCTTAGAGCTCTGAGACAAGAATGTGTTGAGGTACAGATCTGGAGAAAAGGTACCAAAAAATGTATGCAGCATTGAAGGTCCCCAAGAACACAGTGTACGCCCTCATTCTTAAATGGAATAAGTTAGGAACCACCATTACTCTTCCTAGAGCTGGCTGCCCGGGCCAAACGGAGAAATCGGGGGAGAAGGGCCTTGGTCAAGGAGGTGACCAAAAACTCGATGGTCACTCTGACAGAGCTCCAGAGTTCCTCTGTGGAGATGGGAAAACCTTCCAGAAGGACAATCATCTCTGCAGTACTCCAACAAATCCGGCCTTTATGGTAGAGACCAGACGGAAGCTACTCCTCAGTAAAAGGCACATGACAGCCCGCTTAGCCCCCAAAAGGCACCTAAAGGACTCTAACCATGAGAAACAAGATTCTCTGGTCTGATTAAACCAACTCTTTGGCCTGAATGTCATGTGTCATGTCTGGAGAAAATCGGTACCATCCCGGTGAAGCGGTGGTCATGGCAACATCATGCTGTGATGTTTTTCAGTAGCAGTGCAAATTGTCCACTGGTTTTGGTGTAATTTCTCACCCATTTTGGTAGTAGGAAAGTTAATTTCCCCTCAGGCACACACATTAGTTGATTGTTATTATGAAGGTCATTTGTATAGAATGTACTTTTCCCCACTCATTCACCCCATCTCTTTACATTGCTTATTTATATTCAGTGGCCTGACTGCGTCCAGACTGTCAAAGGCCCATCCTGGTAGATCTGAACCTAATTCAGCTTGGAGTGATCAGATGACAGAAGTCACATTTAGGTGCCAGGTGTAACTGAGGCCATAGATGCTCCATATCCATTACTTTGAGTGTTTTATATAATATGACTAAATATGTTTCTTTCTGTGTTGCAGGGGCAGTCAAGAAATGGAACTGCAAGGCCACAGAACATGACATAAGCAGAGCTGTGGGAGACCACCTCAAGCCCCTGGTAGAGCCGGGGGTGGTGTTTACCACTCCACCAGCAGAGCTGTGGGAGACCACCTCAAGCCCCTGGTAGTGCCGGGGGTGGTGTTTACCACTCCACCATGCCTTCAGCAGGCTGGAAAAGTGGGATTGATACTGTGTTTCATACTAAGATGGAGGGTCTGTTGATTGGTCAGTCATTGGGTTCATTTGTTGAAATCAAATCAAGCTTTATTTATACAGCACATTTCAGACATGGATGCAACACAATGGCTTCACAGGAGAAAACAATGAAAATAAACAGAAATACTTATTACACAAAAATAACAGGATAAAAAAAACAGAAGATTAACAACTGAAAGACCAATGAGCATTCTAAGGAAATGCCATTGATTAAAACACTAATTGGATGCAATATCCAACCCAAAATATAAGCTTGTTTTTTAGGAGGGGTTCTCAAAGACACTATGGGGGTGTCGACTGAAAGTTGACTAGTAACAACAACTGGGACCAAAAAGACACCAACCATGAGACCCACTAAATCTGCCCAAGAAGAGGCAAACAAAAGAAAAACCCACAGCAAACTTAAAGACAGGAAGCAAACCAAAAAGGTGGAGCAACTAAAGGTGTTGACTCTCCACATCTATCAAGACAACTGGAGCACTGGGCCAGACACTCTTAAATAGAACCTGGACCAGCTCAGGTGAAACACCTTCCCACTAACGAGATGGACAAGCCAACACAGGTGTAACACATACTGACTAACGAGGTGACACCAATCAGTGCGTCCTACGTACTAACTAGCTATACGTGCTAAAGTCCAACCTCAAAACATAAATGGAAAAACCAAAGACTAACTAACACCTTAAGAGAATGCTCACTAACAACAGAAAACAACTTCCATTTCACATTATAGTTTTCAGTAGTTGAATCCTTTGAAGTATTGTTGATTTTTTTTTAAATGCATTTTTTAACAAATTAACTAGGTTGGTTGAAAAGTGATAGTAAACGTACATACCATGCACTATTTTGACATAGTGGAAGATATACTGAATTCATACTGTTTTTCATACTAAGATGGACCAAGATATGTGTTGCTTTTGCACATATTTTGTTAATTGGTTTTGCAAGAGTCTGATTGGTCAGTCATTGGGTTCATTTGTTTTTCAATATGTTCAAATCAAATCAAGCTTTATTTATACAGCACATTTCAGACATGGATGCAACACAATGGCTTCACAGGAAAAAACAATGAAAATAAACAGATATATTTAGTACACAAACATAAGAGGATAAAAAACAGAAGACTAACAACTGAACGACTAATGAGCATCCTATGGAAATGCCATTGATTAAAATATTAACAATTGGATGCAACATCCAACCCTAACGAGATGGACAAGCCAGCACAGGTGTAACACATACTGACTAACGAGATGGACAAGCCAGCACAGGTGTAACACATTCTGACTAACGAGATGGACAAGCCAGCACAGGTGTAACACATTCTGACTAACGAGATGGACAAGCCAGCACAGGTGTACCACATTCTGACTAAAATATGATAGCTGCATCTTTATTTTACTCATTTTCAAAAGTATTTTTTTTACCAAAAACTGAAAATGAATAAAATAAAGTTGCAGCTGTCTTTATTTACATCAAACTGAACTAACTGCTATCTTGAAATGTTGAAAAAGTGTTTTTAAATAGCCATCCTTTTAAAATAGGCATTTGCAAATTAGTTGAAAGGCTAAGAGAATCATCTCCAACCTCCTCTCAGGAGATGATTCCCTTAGCCTTTCAACTAATTTTCAAATGATAGGATAATTATTTAAAAACACTTTTTCAACATTTCAAGATAGCAGTTAGTTCGTTTTGAGCATATCAAAGACAGCTGCAATTTTATTTTATTTATATATATTTTTTTCCCAGACAAAAAATTTCTAAGTCCACACAGAAGTTCACACTCAACTTTGTTGAGCCGTGCGCCTGGTGATTGAACAGGTTACCAGGTGTATTTTTGAATATGGTTCTTAATGGCTTCATTGGGTTGCTGGGGTCCATTGCTTGCTAAGGGGGACAGTGCTACAGTGGGTTAAATACAGTGTTTTGCTAATTTAAAAAAATTGTGCCTGGTAACCCAAAATAATACCAGGTGCACGGATGGATCAGGCCAGAATCTTTTTAAAACCTCCATAAATCCCTCAGGCCGGCCCCCATTGACTTGGGGCCGTAGTATGGTGTTCCCATAGCGGGCAGGTCTGTATGCCCCCTAAAAAGCATTTAAGACACTTTTGAAAATCGTGCCTGGTAACCCAAAATAATACCAGGTGCACGGAGGTGGCACTCTGTCACTTTTTCGACCAATTGCCGAAATATTCAAATGATGATTAAAAATACTTCCCGGTGGGCTAAATGTCCCATATTTTAAAGGATTATCTGTATTGATTTTCACACATTTTTCCCCCTCTCTAGTTTGTGCAATGACAGAGAAGTGGGACTCTGTCATTGTTTCTGACAAGATCTCTCATTGATCTCGGGTTCAGCCACCAGGGGGCACCAAACCTCTTTGAAAAGTTCATGTGAATAGTTACCACTTCTCAGGAGATGATAGACTTAGCCTTTCAAATGTTTTGTAATAATGGGATGGCTATTGAACAGAACTTTAAAACCTGGTTTTCTTGTATGTACCAGTTCATGAAATCACACATTTGACATTTATGCTCACTGAGTCTGTACATAGTCAAAGCTTTCCTTAAGTTTGGGTCAGTCACAGTGGTCAGGTATTCTGCCACTGTGTACTCTCTGTTTAGGGCCAAATAGCATTCTAGTTTTCTCTGTTTTTTTGTTAATTCTTTCCAATGTGTCAAGTAATTATCTTTTTGTTTTCTCATGATTTGGTTGGGTCTAATTGTGCTGTTGTCCAGGGGCTCTGTGGGGTGTGTTTATGTTTGTGAACAGAGCACAATGACCACCTTGCTTAGGGGACTCTTCTCCAGGTTCATCTCTCTGTAGGTGATGGCTTTTTTAATGGCCCATACCCTCTTCATCACAAATCAGCCCTGCCATTGTTTGTATTCATACTGTTTTGTGAAGAATGGCTTCTTGTCTGTTAGGTTGTATTCCACTGGGAAAGGGATTACAGTTTTCCTCAGTCGCTTTGGTGCATTTCTTAGATCAAAAGTGTAATTCTTGATACTACTTGTACAAATTCCAAATCATCTAGTCACTTGTGCACATCATTAAAGCAATTTCTTATTCCTTTGAACAAATTGCAATTGATAATGTACAAGTGTCAGCTTTTTTCCCACATTATCAATTGCTCATGTCCATACCTCTTTCGCTTCACGGAGAGTTGAGTTGCAGCAGGGAGTTGCGTTCCTTCTTTATAGAGGCGTGCGTAACAATTATAACCACCAGGTCATTATAAGCACCAGGTCATTATAAGCACCAGGTCATTATAACCACCAGGTCATTATAACCACCAAGTCATTATTACCACCAGGTCATTATAACCACCAGGTCATTAGAACCACCAGGTCATTATAACCACCAAGTCATGATTACCACCAGGTCATTATAACCACCAGGTCATTATAACCACCAGGTCATTAGTCCCACCAGGTCTTTATTACCACCAGGTCATTATAACCACCAGGTCATTATAACCACCAGGTCATTATTACCACCAGGTCATTATAACCACCAGGTCATTATAACCACCAGGTCATTATTACCACCAGGTCATTATTACCACCAGGTCATTATAACCACCAGGTCAGGGAGAAGAGACTCACCTTGTCACCTAGTGAGATCACTCTGTTATAACACACTGTCTGTCTGTCTGTCTGTCTGTCTTAAACCAATCAGAAATCAGAAGAATGCCAAAGTAAGGTGTGATGTAATATGGAGGACCAGCCTATTCCCTATGATGTAAACTACAACAGAAATAACTTAAAATGTATAACTTTAAATTAAACCAATAATTTGAACTCATGATTTGAGTGATTAAAGTAAACCACAGTTTTGGAAATACATAACGCCATCTAACCAATCAAAGAATGTTAACTATATGCAGTTATCTTAGCCAGCCAGCTAACATTAGCTATATGCACGCCAACCAACTAACGTTAGCTATATGCAGTTATCTTAGCCAGCCAGCTAACATTAGCTATATGCAGTTATCTTAGCCAGCTAACATTAGCTATATGCAGTTATCTTAGCCAGCCAGCTAACATTAGCTATATGCAGTTATCTTAGCCAGCCAGCTAACGTTAGCTATATGCAGTTATCTTAGCCAGCCAGCTAACATTAGCTATATGCAGTTATCTTAGCCAGCTAACATTAGCTATATGCAGTTATCTTAGCCAGCCAGCTAACATTAACTGCAGGTCAAAAGAGCAGCAACATACAGAATGAGGGAAAATCCCCCACATCCAAAATAGATAGATTCCAGAAGTCAGTCAGCGTGCTAGCAATAAGCCAAGGTGGAAAATGTTACAAAACTCCCGTAGTCTAATTCACAGAAAACATGCTGAAAAGTAGTGACTATGGTCAGTGAGCTGGAGCCCAACTACCGGAGACCAGTTAGAACCCAACTAAAACATGATGTGTGTTGAACATGTTTGCATATCAAAAGATTAGGGACGAAATGAAGCTTCAAACTTCATTGATCACTGCTGATAAAGTGACACACTGCTTTGAAGTTTACTGCTAAGCGATTTCAGCGCATGCCTCGTAGCTCCGGTATCAAATGTAACACGTTACAGCGCGTGCTACCGTTGTTGTGTTGTTATCTTGACCAGTGAGCTGATTAACATCCATATCGAAAAGTTGACAAAACAAAAAGGAGCAAGCAGGTTGATTTCCTCTGTCGTCTTGAGCCCACGGCAAGAATGCACCAGAGCCCACCGTGCTAACAGGTTCCCACTAGATAACACAACCACACAGTTAATGAAAAGCATGAGGTGACGCTTGAGCTAGATATCAACCTATCGAGCTAGTGTGACCTTCCTGGTCTCTCAAGTCAGTGAGTCAACACAGGAAGGAGCAATGGATGGATAGTTCATTTATTTCCAAAGCTGCAATGATGGGACACACACAGTATGGATGAATGATCAGTAGTGACGGGATATAAATAGCACTCCCACAGCAATTCTCCATTAATCTGCCCTATAATATACTAACAAAAAAACAATTGAAATGTCTATCAAAGTCATTGTGATCGTATAGTGGATTTAACAATTCCAACTAATTCATAATTTACTATTATAAATGAATCAATTGTTTCCATGTGTCTCATATTCACTACATCAGAATAAACTGTCATCCATTTTAGTATCAAAATATATCAAATTAACCTGGAAAATGACTAAATGTCCCCCTCTGGTGGTTAAGAAGTATAACACACCTAAACTAACAAAACCGGGCTGATGAACTGGCTGGTGTTCATGAATTTATAAAACATATACTCTATACATTTGTCATAAATGACCTGCATTGATGAGACACACAGTGTGGATGAATGATCAGTAGTCGACAGGATATAAATAGCACTCCTAAAGAAGATGCATTTTCCAGTTAGATACCAATTTGAAAGAGGGAACTTTAGCATAAAACCCACATGGAAAACTGAGATTTGGCAAATAACATATAAAGAGAGGCTTACTTGACACCAAACCAACAACAGTAGTTACTAAAACATAAATTGCTAATGTATGATTTAAAACGTGGATTTTATGATGTAATGTCAACTTTTTATATTTCTATCCCGGGACTATTCCATTTTGAACTCACCCACAGCAATTCTCCATAAATCTGCTGAGGATTACCCAGATTCCCGAAATAAATTAATACATATGTGATCATTCAAAAACACAACTGGTTGTGCTTATAGGGAACCAGATCGTGAACATAACTAAGTTACTAAGTCTTTAACCACACTGTATTGTTACACTGGTGAGTAAAAACTCATGCTTCCTACACTAACTTTTTGTCTGAACATTATAATATATATTTTACGTCACACTAGCGTCATTGTCTTAAAGTCGCACATCTCCATCGCAGTCAGAGGTTCAGACTGAGCGTTACCCACTGCAGTCAGCTGATGGCGGTGGGCGATTTTAAGGCAATGCTGTTAGTGTGACGTATAATCTAGTGGACGGAACGCAATGCTGTTAGTGTGACGTATAATCTAGTGGACGGAACGCTTCTTTCAGCAGCAGCAACAGTTAGTCCGCCACCTCGGTAGCTTGCTAGCCAAAATAGCCGAACCCATAAAGCTCTTTAGACGCTTTAGTGTATATTAGCCACTGTATTTTAAACCCTTGTCTGTCGTCTAGTTAGTTAGTTATCCTATTTAATTTCATATTTACGGTGCTGTTGTTATTATTCAGCTAGCGGACTGGTTAAGTTAGCATTAGCCTAGCTAGCTAACATCTCCGACCATGAGTTCACTAAATGACTCTCTTCCTGCTGAAGAAGAGACGGTCTGTTGGACGGAGAAAGAAGCTCTCATCAAAGAGGAGGAGGAAGAGAAGGATGTTACAATACAAAAACAAGTAGAGGGTGAGGCTGTTACAGGGAAAGAAGAAGAGGAAGACGTTACAGTGAAAGAGGAGGAGGGTGTGACAGTAAAAGATGAGGAGGATTCAGTTTTTGAAGTGAAAGCGGAGGATGGGGAGATTACGGTCTCATCGGAAGAAGAGGAGGAGGAAACTGGATATCTGGGCCCGATTTCCCAAACGCAATTTAAGGCATCCAGTGGTTCTAAAGATGAACTTAGCCATAAGATGGTTTTGAGAAACCGGGCCGTGATTACCACTGGTAAGTACTGTCTTAAAAACAGAGGTACAAACTCTGCAGTTGTTGAACTGATTTTTGGTGTTAAAGGGGAAATCGGCAATTGCTACATCCATATTTTGACTTTTAAATGATTATTTATAGCCATTGATTTTTGATGAATATAACACATGCCTCATGAGCTTAGTTAAACTGTTGTACCCCATCAGAACCCCAAATAAGCTTTTTTTACTCCAATGTTTAGAAACAATGTAAATCAACAGCCTCAACATGGTTAACTATAATGTTGATATCATGGATGGTCAGTCCTTTCATCCATAGGTCTGTCTATGAATTTGAGAGTAGTTAAATGTCTCCAGGCCCATCATCATCTTATTACCAAAACAGTTGTGGAATGACTGCTTTGTTATTGTTTCAACTTCAGATTGGTTGATTGATGTGTGGCTTTTTTAAAGGGACAACCTAGTATTTAAACAGCAACAAAATGGCTGCCAAGAGTCTTGGTTTGGTAAACAGCTGAGGGATGGGGCTGGAGAAATGTAACCACTCTCAAATTCATAGAGAAAGCTATTGTAGCAACCCTAACTCAACACCTAGCGAACACGTCAAGAAGTTCAGACATCTTGGTGTAACAGTTATAAGGTGTTGGCTTGACAGTCGCTGGACCCAGGTTTGAGTCCAGCTCAGGGCAACCCCCTGAATTCACTACACTATGAATACAAGGACTGGCCATCCATGATGTCATAATGATAGTTTAACCAGATTTCTAGGATATATAGTATATTCTAGAATTCATCCATGATGTCATAGTGATAGTTTAACCAGGTTTCTAGGATATATAGTATATTCTAGAATTCATCCATTATGTCATAGTGATAGTTTAACCAGGTTTCTAGGCTATATAGTATATTCTAGAATTGCCAGTGAAGAATTCCTGTGAAGGCAAATTATTAGAGCTGTTGATAAGTCATTGTATAATATTCAGCCAATTTTTTGTCATGCCTTTACATTAAAGGCAAGACATACCTAGAAGCAATTACCTTCATGAATTGGTTTGAAACCTTTGTTTTAAATCCTTCTCAAAGTTGGTGCCTTGACGGATTTGTAAAAAATGGTTTATCATGAAACACTGTTTTTTAAATTTATTTAAATGTAACCCTTATTTCAGTTAAGTCAGTTAAGTCAGTTAAGAACAAATTCTTATTTACAATGACTGCCTACACCGGACGATGCTGGGCCAATTGTGCGCCGCCCTATGGGACTCCCAATCACGGCCGGTTGTGATACAGCCTGGATTTGATCCAGGGTGTCTGTAGTGGCGCCTCAAGCACTGAGATGCAGTGTCCGCTGCGCCACTCGGGAGCCCCAAAATCATGTTCTAGTGCTGTCCCCAACTAAAATACATCTTGGTCAACCAAGAGTCATCTGTTCTTTCTACCAATCGCCCCATGTGTTTTTATAAAATCAAATATACGTACTGAACTTGTCTGATGCTTTAAGCATTCTGTTGGATCAAATAATTAAGACACACAAATGACTCGAAGTCATAACCAGAGGGAGCCGCTCGTCAACACAACCCGACCAGAGGGAGCCGGTCGTCAACACAACCCGACCAGAGGGAGCCGGTCGTCAACACAACCCGACCAGAGGGAGCCGGTCGTCAACACAACCCGACCAGAGGGAGCCGGTCGTCAACACAACCCGACCAGAGGGAGCCGGTCGTCAACACAACCCGACCAGAGGGAGCCGGTCGTCAACACAACCCGACCAGAGGGAGCCGGTCGTCAACACAACCCGACCAGAGGGAGCCGGTCGTCAACACAACCCGACCAGAGGGAGCCGGTCGTCAACACAACCCGACCAGAGGGAGTCCCCCCTCCGTTGCTGGACTTCGTAAATTCTGCCGTTTTGCTCCTGAAGTTTTCAGTAATAGACTAATAGACTACAGATAGATAGACTAATAGACTAGTAATTGACTACACCATCAGTCTGCAACCTTTTCCAGTTGGAGTGCCAATTTATCTGACCATTTCTACCAATCTGCGTGCCAGTTATGATTTTCATATGCACATTTTACTGGAACAGTTTCATTTAATTTATAATAGTATCTCAAAATTATTGTCTGTGATTAATCTACAATCTATCTAAATGAAAATTATACAAATCTAAATAACTTTTATTGCCATTGCCAACTATGTAAAAAAATAGCCTACATAAAGCCAACAAATGAAAACATTGCATTCTGCAGGTAGAAAATATCCTGATAAAAATAAATATCCTAGAAATCACATTGGCTGCAAATGGCCTGTCTACTACAAACTTGAAACATTGTATCAACTATCAACTGGGTCAGGAAACTCGGATAGCAAGCTTGCAACATTGTATAAAATATTCTAGGCCCTCAGGTTCATGCTCCAGTGAGTTCTTGACAGTTCTTGACAGTAATCAGGTATTTTATGACATTTCCACTGGATCAGAGCATTACATTTTCCCTTTTATGCCGTGTGTTTATCGAAATGGCGAGAGCTGGAAATATTTTACAAAAATACTTTAAGGAACTATTGTCATTCGCAATTGATTGTGATTAGACTTTGTTTACTTGCTGTTTGGATGTGAAGAAGAAATTCCTTTGAGAAGCTCCACAACTCATTAGTGGTTCAGCGTTAAGACAATCAGAAATACTATCAGACATCCCCAAATGGGCACATTTATAGGCCTACATTTGTGTGCCGGCCAGGTAGACTAGTCCTACTTCTATATGTGTAACCAGGTAGACTAGTCCTACTACTATATGGGTAACCAGGTAGACTAGTCCTACTTCTATATGTGTCACCAGGTAGACTAGTCCTACTTCCTATATGTGTAACCAGGTAGACTAGTCCTACTTCTATATGTGTAACCAGGTAGACTAGTCCTACTTCCTATATGTGTAACAAGGTAGACTAGTCCTACTTCCTATATGTGTAACCAGGTAGACTAGTCCTACTACTATATGGGTAATCAGGTGTGCATCCTTACTCAACATTGACAGGAGTGTTTCAAACAAAAGACAATGAATAAATTGACAACTGACGCATCTTGCGGGGTCAGGTCTGGGTGGTCTGCCAGGGGACGTTTCATTTAGTATCCGTTTGGGTCGGCATGGGGAATGATTGTATTTCCCCATAGTATGTTGTTCCGAAGTTGACCAACTGAAAGGGAGTGTAACTTTGATTATAATTACTCTTCCCTTAAGGAGGGAATCGTGGTTCAACACCTGTTTGGCCCTGCCCTTTCCTGGGCTGGTGAAGAGCGGCATTACATTTTAAGGAATAAATCCAAGCCTCACTCTCATCACCTGTGGACGGTGGTGCTTCCAGCGAGGCGTGGATTTAATAGTATGTTGTACCTAGTTTCCCTCCTTCAGGGAACAGTAGTTATAGTCATAACGTTACACTTGTCATATGATGAACTTCAACTTAAATACTGGATCTTGCTGTGGGACAGTTTTTTTGTATTCTGAAATGCAACAGTTTTCATGGGCACAGAAATACTAAATCATTTCAGAGTTTGCTAAATCCAATGGTTTTTAACTGAGTCATCTTGTAATCCAAGGTGGTGTAGCATTAAGACCTGTTTGTTGTAAATGGTATGTATTTTTCGTCTTTTTTTGTATATATTGCAATATATTTAAATCTTTTTCCATTTTTAAATTAAATATACCTTCCGGCAACCCGCCTCACCCATTATGATACGGATCAGCATTTTTTTTTTTTTTTGACCTTATAGCTAGAACCTCCATCAGCAGCTAGCCATCAGAAGCTAACCAGCTAATTAGCTACTAGCTATTTAGTCATTGTTAGCCACTGCTAGCGGCCTTTACCTTTTTAGCTCAGACACCAGCCGCTTTTAGCCTGGATAACACCTGCCAGTCTGCACAGCGCGATATCAACCCTGAGCATATCGGACTGTTTTTCTCCACTACATCACCGTATTCCTGCCGTAAGCTCTGGACCATTACACCGGATAATCGCAGCTGGCTAGCTGCTACCGAATGGCCCAGCCCCGAAGCTAGCCTTGAGCCAGGCCCATCTCCCGGCCTGCTTAGTGGACCCTATGATCACTCGGCTACACAGCTGATGCCTCCCAGACTCTTCACTAAGACGACTAGAAGCCTCTACATCACCGGATTCCTGCCGTAAGTTCTGGACCTTTGCACCGGATTGGCTACAGTGGCTAACACCCTTGTCCCGAAGCTAGCACCAGTTAGCCTCGAGCCAGGTGCATCTCCCGGCTAGCAAACAAAATTACTCCAGCTACAATACCTCTTTTGCCAGTTGGCCTGGACCCTTTGTCGACACGGAGCACCGCCGATCCATCACGACTGGTCTGCCAACGCAATTCCGTCAGATGTGCCCTCAACCGGCCTTTGCCAGACGTCGGTGACACCCTTGTCGCGAAGCTAGCACTAGTTAGCCTCGACCCAGGCGCGGCTCCCGGCTAGCATAGTAACGACTACCTAACGGCTTCCCTGGTTCATATATTGCTGTTCACTGGACCCTATGATCACTGGGCTACATAGCTGATGCCTGCTGGACTGTTCATTAACCTTTTCTCAATAGGGGGTGCTGTTTTCACTTTGTAAAACTTTCGTTCCCAAATTAAGTTGTAAATGAGAACTTGTTCTCAACTGGCCGACCTGGTTAAATAAAGGTTAAGTAAATATAAAATTATAATACTAAAAATGTAGCAGCAGTATAGACCTAGTCTGTTCATTACATACATGATGTATTGTTACACCATGTAGGAGCAGTATAGACCTAGACCAGACTAGTATAGACCTAGTCTGTTCATTATATACATGATGTATTGTTACACCATGTAGGAGCAGTATAGACCTAGACCAGACTAGTATAGACCTAGTCTGTTCATTATATACATCTACATGATGTATTGTTACACCATGTAGGAGCAGTATAGACCTAGTCTGTTCATTATATACATCTACATGATGTATTGTTACACCATGTAGGAGCAGTATAGACCTAGTCTGTTCATTATATACATCTACATGATGTATTGTTACACCATGTAGGAGCAGTATAGACCTAGTCTGTTCATTATATACATCTACATGATGTATTGTTACACCGTGTAGGAGCAGTATAGACCTACAGTAGCTAGCTACTTATTTAGATGTAGTATAACTTAATGAAACTGCCTTAAATATGCTGTGGTAAACATTTTTTATTCTCACTAATCAATCAACACATTCCTGTCTTTGTATGTCTCAATATAATAGTATTATTTAATTAAATCCATTTAAAATAATCTTTTGTCGAAAAATAAAATATGATCCTCAACTGCATTTCCCCTCCAGTCAGCAGACGGCGATGTGCGTCTTTCAGGCGATGCTGCCAGCGTGACGTATAACCTAGTGGACGGTTCTTCATAAACAGCTCGTCAACCACCTCGGTAGCTTGCTAGCCAACACAGCCGAAAGATTCAAGCAATTTATACGCTTTCGGTGTATATTAGCTACTGTGTTTTCGACACACTTCTGTCGTATCAACTTGTTAACCTATTTAATTTAATATTACGTTATTTTGTATTAGTCAGCTATAGTAGCTGGCTGGTTTAGTTAGCACTAGCCTAGTCGCTAATGATAGCTAGATAGCTAGCTAGCTAACATCCCCGACCATGAGCTCCCTAAACATCCCACCTCCTGTTAAAGAAGAGGCGGTCTGCTGGACGGAGAAAGAAGCTCTTGTGAAAGAGGAGGAGGTCACAGTAAAACAAGAAGTAGAGGGTGAGGCTGTTACAGTGAAAGAAGAAGAGAAAGACGTTTCAGTGAAGGAAGAGGAAGATGCGTTCAGAGTGAAAGAGGAGGAGGATGTTACAGTGAAAGAAGAGGAGGATGAGAAAGAGGAGGATGCAGTTTTTGGTGTGAAAGAAGAGGAGGTTGGAGATCTGTTTAACACCAGTAAGTACCGTCTCTGCAGTCGTTGAACCAATATGCAGTAAAGGGGTTCTACACTTTAATGTTGTTCTGTAGGAATGGCTGAAGCTACACTGTAACGTGTAGAACATCAAGAGTGGACCATCAACAAAACGTTAACAATTGATCAAATGCATCCAATGACAATGCCTGAAATACTGTAGTCCTCAATATCTCCTATTAGCTTAGCCCAATATGCTTTTTACCGAAACAGGCAGGGAGTACGCTTTGTTATTGTTTCTACTGCTGATTGCTGCCCCCGTTACTCCTCAAGGTCCAAGGACTGTATGTTATTTTCAGAGGTAGACTGGCTCTGCAGCTAAAATAGTCACATATTCCATCTAAATGTGAATCCATTCTCAATTGCGATACATTTCTAGAAACATAAATCGCTGCACTTTCATATCAATTGAGAATAATTTCACACAATACTTTCATATCACATCAAAATAAGTAACCAGTTGCAATACCCCAAACGGTAAACCAAATTCGTTTCTCGTAATTTCACCTTCCTTTCGGCTTCTTTTTCTTTGGACTAAATATGGCGGTTGGAAACCAACTTTAAGGTGCATTACCACCATCATCTGGACTGGAGTGTGGACCTCAGTTCATCTTTCAATCACCCAGGTGGGAATATACCAAGACAGTCATGAAGAGAGCACAACAAAACCTTTTCCCCCTCAGGAGACTGAAAAGATTTGGCATGGGTCCCCAGATCCTCAAAAGGTAATACAGCTGCACCATCGAGAGCATCCTGACCGGTTGCATCACCACCTGGTATGGCAACTGCTCGGCGCTACAGAGGGTAGTGCGAACGGCCCAGTACATCACTGTGGCCAAGCTTCCTGCCATCCAGGACCTATATAATAGGCGGTGTCAGAGGAAAGCCCACAACATTGTCAGAGACTCCAGTCACTCAAGTTATAAACTGTTTTCTCTGCTACTGCACGGCAAGTGGTACCGGAGCACCAAGTCTAGGACCAAAAGCCTCCTCAACAGCTTCTTCCCCCAAGACATAAGACTGCTGAACAATTCATGAAATCGCCACCAGACAATTTACATTGACCCCCCCCCCCCCACCCCCCTCCATTTTGTGCACTGCTGCTACTCGCTGGTTGTTTGTTACCTATGCATAGTCACTACGCCCCCACCATGTACAGATTACCTCAACTAGCCTGTACCCCCGCACACTGACTCAGTACCGGTGCCCCCTGTATATAGCCTCCACACTGACTCGGTACCAGTGCCCCCTGTATATAGCCTCGTTATTCTCATTGTGTTACTTTTTATTATTACTTTTTATTTTAGTCTACTTGGTAAACGTTTTCTTCTTCTTGAACTGCACTGTTGGTTAAGGGCTTGTAAGTAAAGCATTTCACTGTAAAGTCTAAGTTGGTGTCTTGACGGATTTGTAAAAAAACGGTTTATCATAAAACACTATACAGTGGGGAGAAGAAGTATTTGATACACTGACGATTTTGCAGGTTTTCCTACTTATAAAGCATGTAGAGGTCTGTAATTTGTATCATAGGTACACTTCAACTGTGAGAGACGGAATCTAAAACAAAAATCCAGAAAATCACATTGTATGATTTTTAAGTAATTAATTTGCATTTTATTGCATGACATAAGTATTTGAAACATCAGAAAAGCAGAACTTAATATTTGGTACAGAAACCTTTGTTTGCAATTACAGAGATACGTTTCCTGTAGTTCTTGACCAGGTTTGCACACACTGCAGCAGGGATTTTGGCCCATATAGACCTTCTCCAGATCTGTCAGGTTTTGGGGCTGTCGCTGGGCAATACGGACTTTCCGCTCCATCCAAAGATTTTCTATTGGGTTCAGGTCTAGGGACTGGCTAGGCCACTCCAGGACCTTGAGATGCTTCTTACGGAGCCACTCCTTAGTTGCCCTGGCTGTGTGTTTCGGGACGTTGTCATGCTGGAAGACCCAGCCATGACCCATCTTCAATGCTCTTACTGAGGGAAGGAGGTTGTCGGCCAAGATCTCGCAATACATGGGCTCATCCATCCTCCCGTCAATACGGTGCAGTCGTCATGTCCCCTTTGCAGAAAAGCATCCCCAAAAATGATGTTTCCACCTCCGTGCTTCACGGTTGGGATGGTGTTCTTGGGGTTGTACTCATCCTTCTTCTTCCTCCAAACACGGCGAGTGGAGTTTAGACCAAAAAGCTTTATTTTTGTCTCATCAGACCACATGACCTTCTCCCATTCCTCCTCTGGATCATCCAGATGGTCATTGGCAAACTTCAGACGGGCCTGGACATGCGCTGGCTTGAGCAGGGGGACCTTGCGTGCGCTGCAGGATTTTAATCCATGACTGCATAGTGTGTTACTAATGGTTTTCATTGAGACTGTGGTCCCAGCTCTCTTCAGGTCATTGACCAGGTCCTGCCTTGTAGTTCTGGGCTGATCCCTCACCTTCCTCATGATCATTGATGCCCCACGAGGTGAGATCTTGCATGGAGCCCCAGACAGAGGGTGATTGACCATCATCTTGAACTTCTGCGTCAACAGTTGTTGCCTTCTCACCAAGCTGCTTGCCTATTGTCCTGTAGCCCATCCCAGCCTTGTGCAGGTCTACAATTTTATCACTGATGTCCTTACACAGCTCTCTGGTCCTGGCCATTGTGGAGAGGTTGGAGTCTGTTTGATTGTGTGTGTGGACAGGTGTCTTTTTGTACAGGTAACGAGTTCAAACAGGTGCAGTTAATACAGGTAATGAGTGGAGAACAGGAGTGCTTCTTAAAGAAAAACTAACAGGTCTGTGAGAGCCAGAATTCTTACTGGTTGGTAGGTGATCGAATACTTATGTCATGCAATAAAATGCAAATTAATTACTTAAAAATCATACAACGTGATTTTCTGGATTTTTGTTTCAGATTCCTTCACTCACAGTTGAAGTGTACCTATGATAAAAAATTACAGACCTCTACATGCTTTATAAGTAGGAAAACCTGCAATATCGGCAGTGTATCAAATACTTGTTCTCCCCACTGTATATATATTTTTTTTTAAATGTTGTTGACACCCCTCCCCAGAGGTGTCTCATTATTGGGATTCATTGCTGATTCCTACCTGTAACTCACTATGAGGTGTCTAGTGATAAAGGTTAAGGCAAGGCTTTCGACTCTGTCAATCTCCACATTCTTATCGGCAGACTCAACAACCTTTGTTTCTCAAATGACTGCCTCCCCAGCTTCACCAACTACTTTGCAGACAGAGTTCAGTGTGTCAAATCGGAGGGCCTGTTGTCCAGACCTCTGGCAGTCTCTATGGGGTACCGCAGGGTTCAATTCTCTGGCCGACTCTTTTCTCTGTATATATCAATGATGTCGCTCTTGCTGCGGGTGATTCTCTGATCCACCTCTACGCAGACGACACCATTCTGTATACACCTGGCCCTTCTTTGGACACTGTGTTAACAAACCTCCAAATGAGCTTCAATGTCATACAACTCTCCTTCCGTGGCCTCCAACTGCTCTTATATGCTAGTAAAACTAAATGCTCTTCAACCTATCGCTGCCCTCATCCGCCCGACTAGCATCACTACTCTGGACGGTTCTGACTTAGAATATGTGGACAACTACAAATACCTAGGTGTCTGGTTAGACTGTAAACTCTCCTTCCAGACTCACATTAAACATCTCCAATCCCAAATTAAATCTAGAATATGCTTCCTATTTCACAACAAAACCTCCTACACTCACGCTGCCAAACATACCCTTGTAAAACTGACTATCCTACCGATCCTTGACTTCGGTGATGTCATTTACAAAATAGCCTCCAACACTCTACTCAGCGAACTGGATGCAGTCCATCACAGTGTCATCCATTTTGTCACCAAAGCCCCATATACCACCCACCACTGTGACCTGTATGCTCTCGTTGGCTGGTCCTCGCTACATATTCATCGCTAAACCCACTGGCTCCAGGTCATCTATAAGTCTTTGCTAGGTAACGCTCCGCCTTAACTCAGCTCACTGGTCACCATAGCAACACCCACCCATAGCATGGCCTGTTTATTGCCTTACCTCCTTACTCCATCACACTGTATATAGATTTTTATATTGTGTTATTGACTGTACTTTTGTTTATCCCATGTGTAACTCTGTGCTTGTTTTTTTGTCGCACTGCTTTGCTTTATCTTGGTCAGGTGGCAGTTGTGAATGAGAACTTGTTCTCATCTGGACACCTGGTTAAATAAAGGTGGGGGAAAAATGTAATTAAAAATACATTTAAAAAATCATAACTTTATTGACAACACCCAAATAGATACTGTCATTAATGCGATTCTTCAATAATTAAACATATTTCTTAATACTGTAGCAAACATTATATTACACAGGACATTCAAACGAGCCTTACAATTATAATCCAAAGTAGTGTGAAATGCACTCATAAGCAACCTGTAAATGGAGGTTACTCCCCTGAGTTTTCCCCCATTCACATTCAGAAAAAACTGAAAAACTAAAATCTTTGCTCAACATTTTTGCTCTAATCAGATATAGTACATCCATAACTATCGGTTTCCTCATTACCAGATATACTACATCCATAACTAGTGGTTTCCTCATTACCAGATATACTACATCCATAACTAGTGGTTTCCTCATTACCAGATATACTACATCCATAACTATCGGTTTCCTCATTAGCGGGGAGGAGTTTCTACAATCAAATTGTATGTTCATCGCCCTCGTTCCTCAGTTTTAGGAAACACAGAAAGGGCCCTATATTGGAGACCAAAAGTTGTCAGGCACACTGCTTAGAGTTTCAACAACATGAATAACTTATTTCTAGCCTACAATAATCGATGTTACTACTAATGTGAAAACAAGACATTATATGACTATTCTTGCTCAATTTAAGACAATTGTCAAATAATTTTAACATTCATTACAGACGTCAATTGTAGTACAACATCATGGCTACACTGTTGGCATCACCTTTTACAGTGGATTTCCACTGTTGTTGGCCTTTAATCATCTGACTTTGTTGTTCACACAGGAGAGAGACGGGACTACCGTGGGTCCTCTGGGGAGCCTCAACAACCTCATGATGCTGACGAGGCAGAGAAGAGTCTCTCCAGATCAGAACACATCAATAAACACCTGCAGAGATCCACAGGGAAGAGAACTCACTGCTGCTCTGACTGTGGGAAGAGATTCACCTCATCAGACATTAAAATTCATCAGAGAACACACACAGGAGAGAAACCTTTTAGCTGTGATCAATGTGGGAAGAGTTTTACTGCATCTAGCAATCTGACTAAACACCAGAGAACACACACAGGAGAGAAACCTTATAGCTGTGATCAATGTGGGAAGAGTTTTGGTCAATCTGGAGAGCTGACAGTGCACCAGAGAAGACACACAGGAGAGAAATCTTTTAGCTGTGGTCAATGTGGGAAGAGTTTTACTAAGTCTGGCCATCTGACTCTGCACCAGAGAATACACACAGGAGAGAAACCTTATAGCTGTGATCAATGTGGGAAGAGTTTTGGTCAATCTGGAGCGCTGACAGTGCACCAGAGAACACACACAGGAGAGAAACCTTACAGCTGTGGTCGATGTGGGAAGAGTTTTACTACATCTGGCCATCTGACAAAACACCAGAGAATACACACAGGAGAGAAACCTTATAGCTGTGGTCAATGTGGGAAGAGTTTTACTACATCTGGCCATCTGACTCTACACCAGAGAATACACACAGGAGAGAAACCTTATAGCTGTGGTCAATGTGGGAAGAGTTTTGGTCGATCTGGCCATCTGACTCTACACCAGAGAATACACTCAGGAGAGAAATCTTATAGCTGTGATCAATGTGGCAAGGGTTTTGGTCGATCTGGAGAACTAACAGTGCACCAGAGAACACACACAGGAGAGAAACCTTATATCTGTGGTCAATGTGGGAAGAGTTTTACTACATCTGGCCATCTGTCTTTACACCAGAGAACACACACAGGAGAGAAACCTTATAGCTGTGTTCAATGTGGGAAGAGTTTTAGTCAATCTGGACAGCTGACTCAACACCAGAGAATACATACAGGAGAGAAACCTTATAGCTGTGATCAATGTGGGATGAGTTTTACTACATCTGGTTCTCTGTCTCTACATAAGAGAACGCACACAGGAGAGAAACCTTATAGCTGTGATCAGTGTGACAAGAGATACTCTGATAAAAGATCTCTGATCAAACATCAGACAATACATACATGAAGGAGTTATTTCGTGATATCAATGAATTAATGTCACAATGTAGAATGTTTTAACATTGTAGTAGGAGTATTTTAAGGAATTTCACAATGTTGAACCCTAAACCTTTGCCCCATTCAATTGATTTCAGCGTGATATGGATATTATACTTGGGAAAAATACAGGCTCTGAATTGAAAGAGTACTATTTATGTGAT